>NC_134987.1:8181818-8484848 GCF_050947335.1 Megachile rotundata | reverse complement strand
GTGGAAATCTCGGAGATACTTCGACCAAGGACAATGAGGCTGTTAATAGAACCAGCAAAAACGATCGCCTCTACGCCAATTAATTGAGTCGATCGTGGAATTCATCATACGATAACAAAATCAGAATGGTTGAAGCGTTACATCGATTAGCACGATCGAAATGGAGGATAATCGAGCTGCGATGTCTGGTTGCAAACTGAAAACCCGAGGATCGAACGCAGGTTTCTGTTATCACGTTCGGGCAAGGTGTATCGCACCACTCTGATCACGTTCCGAGACATTCTTTCGGTCGATGTATGGCATAGCCAACCATAGGCTGCAGTCTGCTACGACGGGACGGTTGTAACGAGTCTGGTATGTGGTACGCTTTCACCGTTTGCAATATTCATACATCCACGCATTGTTATTACATGCGCGCACGCTGCAGAATGCCAGCGCGCATGTTACCACTCAGATAAAACTTCAGCTGCGGTCGATTTTTCTTCTTAAATCGATCTTCCTTTTTCATACAAACGCGTGACATCGGTCAACTTTTTATGGATTCTGATCTCTTGAATCATTCGGGGTATTGGAGACTTGGAATTTGGAAGGTTAGGATTCAAGAACTTGAGAACTTGATAATATTCACGCATAATAATTGGGGATGTCAGGACTTGACATAAATGAATTATGAGTAGAAGTATTATGATAACTATAATATTTGAAGTGTTACACCTATTATGAGATACATTTTTAAAGTATATCCACATACCTAACACGAGGTCTACACTAAATCCTCAGTTCAACCATAAGCACCTGGCACCGAACGTTTCCTAACCCCACATTTCATACATGTTTCCATGGTCACTCCACGAACTATGACTAGTGTTTTCATCGAAAAGCAAGCTAGAAAATTTTAACCAAATACAGGCAAAAGAATGCAGTTTTCTGCTGCAAAGGGATCCGACACAAAGCGAATGTCAGAGATAATTCTTTTCTATTGTTGCGAAAAATCATCCACACAGTGTACGGCAAGTTGCTGACGGTACATCGCGAACCGGTGCACGGTAATCACGACTTAAGCACCGTATAATTATGGAAAAGTCTGCGGCGCAGCCGTAGCCATTGTTCCTTACTGTGCTCAATGAATTACAGATTGGATGGTAACAGGCGTGCGCGTGAGTTCAAGCCGTGAAAAAATAAGAAATAAAAAGAATCGAGCTGAACACCCACGGATATTCAAATCGTGGCTCGCTTCCTACTATACTGTCCTCCTCGTTTCTTTCTTTCGTTCGACTGAATGGACACGCACCCGATCTTTTGCCACGTTGCGAAACAAACGTCCACGGATTTCGTTGACATCGCGGTTTGCATGAATTGTGATCGTTTAAGGCATGTTTTCGGACCGACAGCGAGCCGGGACTTTTACTGTCAAATGTTATGACTATAGGTGTCACTGGGGGCGAGTAATGGGGAACCGTAACATATTTGATATCGAGTATTCATGTGTGGTTCCTTTTATAGCATGTGGCGACTTATTGGGAGAGTATTTGAACAATTTTCTATATTTTTTCTTTTACAAATTTTTCATTTGTCGGTCTCTAAATTCATAGATAAATGATTCATAAACTCATGTATTTTTTGAGTGTTCAAACTTATGAGTTTCTAAATTATCAGACTCCAAAATTTTGTAAAAATCCAAATCCTCAAAGGCCCAACTTCCCAAATCCTCAAAAGCTTGAATTACCAAATTAACAAAGGACCATTCCCAAATTTTAAAAACAGAAATATTTGAAAATGAGAAAATTCCAAAATTATAAAATTTGTTATCTAAAGTTCCCGCTCTCGTAAAAACGCAAAGTCGGAATCCCGCGATTTCCGCGGCTATATGGCCAGCTAGAAAATTATCGGCTGTAATGTGTACAAACAGCTTTGGCTTATCAAATGCAAATGATAGGAGCTTCGATATCAACCTGTACACGGAGACTTGATCGAGTTTGATTCAGATGATACCGGACACGAAGAAGTCCGCCGGTTTATCACGAGACTACATCACCTTGATACTTTCGAAATGCGTGAAGCGTTATCAAAGTAATTACAGCACACTTTACGACACGAGATAGAGCAAGAATAATATAACAACGTATGACGCGATGAATAAATGTTTCCTCATAAATATCTCGCATCCTAGTTCTTTTTTTCTTCTGTCACATAGATGATCACGGACCCGTTGCTTCTTATTTGTATCGTGGATACTTGCTTTCATACCGAACATACTCGAGTTTGATTCGAATGGTAAGAAACATGATTTTTCCGACAGCCTAATGGAATTAGCGCTTGCCTGATTAAGACAAGAAACGTCGCGCGAGTTGTATCTTGTCGTGCAAAATAACGTGGCGACTGAAGTATAATTAATATGGTTCGTATGTTGCTCGTGCGAAAGATTACAAATAATCGAAGCAACGATGATATTCGAGGTTAATTTAATAATTTGCAAGTCGTGAGAGACGAGAGTATTTACGGTTTGTAAGTAGAAGTAGAAGATTCCGATGATATGAAAATGTGAGATCTGTGCTGCTATATTAGGATACTATTGAATCACTATAGTGACGAATTAATACACTACTAAATTACTATACTGCTGATGTACTATTATATTAATACTTAATATTAAAATACTACTATACTACTATATTATCATAGTACTATATTATTATACTACTAAGATGCTATACTACTATACTACTAAGCTACTATATTACTAGACTATTAAGCTACTAAGCTACTATACTACTATACTACTATACTACTATACTACTATACTACTAAGCTACTAAGCTACTATACTACTATGCTACTATACTACTATGCTACTATGCTACAAAGCTACTATACTACTATGCCACTATGCTACTAAGCTACTATACTACTAAGCTACTAAGCTACTATATTACTAGACTATTAAGCTACTAAGCTACTACACTACTATACTACTATACTACTATACTACTAAGCTACTAAGCTACTATACTACTATGCTACTAAGCTACTAAGCTACTAAGCTACTAAGCTACTAAGCTACTATACTACTATGCTACTATGCTACAAAGCTACTATACTACTATGCCACTATGCTACTAAGCTACTATACTACTAAGCTACTAAGCTACTATATTACTATACTACTATACTACTATACTACTATACTACTATACCACTATACCACTATACTACTATACCACTACTGTAATAACCTACTATACTATTTCACCACTATGCCACTATTTTAATATTCTACTACACTACCATATGCATACATCAATATTTCACTACATTACTGTTACCATATTACTAGTATTACTAACACTATTTTATTACATTACGTCATATTATTATACCACTATTATACTACAAAATAGCAAATCCTATAAACCTTGCATATTTTATAAAACCTTGTAAATTTAAAAATCTGATAATTTTTTGTGCACAATAATTTTTTAACAACAGAATTAAATTTTACGTTTGCAACTTTCAGTCAGCAACGATAAATCATTTCACCAGTTAATCATAAATAAATAATCGTGCAAATAAATAACGAGTATTGATCAGTAGAACGATAGTGAAAAAAAAAGAACAGCATCGTCGAAGAAACAGTACGCGGAAACGTTATTACAATTGTGGTGTTTTTTGAAACGTAGCCCCGAAGGAAATGGTTCGCTCATAAATGCTCGCGGTGGAATGCGCGCGCCAAGGTAGAGGAACAATTTATCGCCCCGTATCGAATATTTCGAGTCGCTCGACGCATTCCGGCGCCGATCTTGTCCGCACCAAATCTCTACGGGCCACCATAAAATATCCACTGGAACAGCCTGTCGGCTCAGATTTACGGTCGATCCTATCGGGGGAGCGCGTTTCACGATTCGCTCTTTGGAACGAGCCACGGGATAGATTCGCGAGATTGACAAAAATATCTGCCCCGAAGGATCTTCCGTTTGCATTTACTTCCCTGCACAACCGACTTCACCATTTCGATACTTATCTACGGTACACTCGTCATGGCAAGTTTCTCAATTTTTAAAAGAAAATTTTAATTTATTATTCAAATTCAATTTCTTTCTTAGCATGTTCATTCTATTCTAAACACTTCTTTAATTACATTACTTGGAGAATAAATAAGTAGACAAGCAATAGTAAGGCAACGAAGGTGAATAAATATTTTATATTTAAAGGAGAGTTACGTGAATTATAAAATTGATTTCGAGAAGATGCAGACTTCGATTGACTCATGATCATTCAGAAGTTAATGCTGCGCGGAAAAATCGCTCCGATGGAACGAATTAATTGCCTCATCTCTCTGCATCTATTTGATCCACATTCTAGTGATCTACATTGTATCCAGTCTAGATTCTAGCGAGTATCTTTCTAACTATGTATCTGCACGATGTACCCTGGTTTGATTCTTGCGCCAGGAAAGGTATATACATTGTATAAGCTTGTGTTGAAAATTTATTTTAACACTTATATTTTCCACTTAGATTGTGGAAATCTGGCTGAACTATAAATTAACTTATTCTACACTCTACATTATTTTTTTAATTATATTTATTCTCCTCAGCAAAGGAAATAATAAAGTCTACAGTCTACAACACATTTACATAATAGGTTAGACCTACCATTTCCTAGAAATAAGTCAACAGATTAGTTCTCATTAAAGTAGCAAACAGGGAAACCAGGATTATTGCTCTCTTACGTTAGAAATTCCAATAAACTCACAAGATTGGAATGAACGGAAGCAAACCGAAAGGGTCTCGAACAATAGACGCGTATTTTTCTTACCAAGTTAAAACCCGGACCGTTTTCTAATCACCGTTTTAATTATCTACGCGGTTATTATACTACCGTTTCACTGTAATAAATTAGTATCAAAACTGCTTTGAACTGACATATATCGTTACGAACATGCTACTAATTCTATGAAAAGAATATTTCAGAAAATATTTTTAATTTTCAACATTACCAGTTTGGAACATTTTCTAGTTCTGAAATTCTGTAGTTTCTAAATTCTCAAATTTCAAAGTTACAAAATTTTCAAATTCATAAATTCTATATTTTCAAAAATTCTCAAGGTTCATTTTCAAATGTTCCAAATTTCTGTATCCCCAAATTGTCGAATCTCCAAACTTCTAAGCTTCCAATTCCTGAATCCTCAAATTTTCAAATTTCCAGGTCGTCAAATTCTCAAAGCCCCAAATTCTCAAATTTCCAAATTTCTACCCCTCCAAACGTCAACCTCCCAAAATTCTCAAATCTCCAAATTTCTACCCTTCCAAACTTCAGCCCCCCCCCCCCCCAAAAATTCTCAAATCTCCAATTTCTACCCTTCCAAACTTCAGCTCCCCAAAATTCTCAAATCTCCAATTTTTACCCTTCCAAACTTTAGCCGCCCAAAATTCTCAAATCTCCAATTTCTACCCTTCTAAATTTCAGCCTCCCAAAATTCTCAAATCTCCAAATTTCTACCCCTCCAAACTTCAGCCTCCCAAAATTCTCAAATCTCCAATTTCTACCCTTCCAAATTTCAGCCTCCCCAAATTCTCAAATCTCCAAATTTCTACCCCTCCAAACTTCAGCCCCCCCCCCAAAATTTTCAAATCTCCAATTTCTACCCTTTCAAACTTCACCCTCCCAAAATTTTCAAATCTCCAAATTTCTAAGCCCCGAACTTCTTAAACTTCCAAACTTCCACAATTTAAAAACCTACCAACCAGAATCTAATCCTCTCCTCACATCGCCAGTTTCCCAACTACCCTACCTGCTCCTGCACAATAAAAACTACGACGAATAAACCCAAAAAGGAATCTTCACACAATAAAAACGTCTCTCCAAATGACCATTCTTCATCAACGTTGCAACAAAGTACTTAGTCAACCTTTTACGATCTCACTCAGAAAAACGTTTACCACAAAAGTAACTCGTGACAAAAGATTTTCCCGGTACGCGTGCATTTGATCGGTGTAACGATGCTAGAATCGAGGCTGGTTGATTTCATAGGAGGCCAACACGAGAGCACGCAGGCAGAACGAGGAATTTCCTTAGCAACCGGGAATTCAGATTCGTCGTTACAAATGAGCCTAGCTATAATTAGGAAGATGGTATCGTGTGAGAAGGTGCGCTACGCTCACGGCATGGCTGGTGTGCGCCGTTGTAGATGGTTTGTCTAACGACGCGAGGAGGCAACAGACCTCGAACGAGTAAATCGACGTCGTTGCGGAAACCTTGGCATTGAGATTGTTACCGCCTTCGTTGTTCTACACGCCTTTCATTATCCTCCAACGCCAACTTTGCTTTCTTCCAATGCAACTTTTAAATTTTGGCTATTTTCCAAATTCGGGAAATTTAGGAGGTTAGGAGTTTTGGAATGTAGATGTTTGAGAAATTGGATATTTTTTCAAAATTCAGGGGTTGAGGATTATAGGGATTTTTGGAGTTTTGGGAATTTTAGGGATTTTGGGGATTTTGCAGATTTAAAAAATATAAGGATTTGGAGCACTTTGAGAATTTTAAGGGTTTAGAAGATTTGGAGGATTTTAAAAATTCTGAGGGTTTGGAAAATTTTAGGGATTTTGAAGATTTATAGATTATGAGAATTTTGGTGGTTTACAAGAGTTTAGAAATTTTTGAAATTTAGAGATTATGAAGATTATAGGAATTCTGAGAATTTAAGGATTTTGGGAATGTTAGAAGTTTTGAAGATTTAGGGATTTTGAAGTTCCTGAAGTTTTTGTAAATTTAAGAATTTTGAGGATTTTAGAGATTTTTACAAGTTAGGGACCATGAGAATTTTAACATTTCATGAACTTGAAAATTCAGGATATTTAGAGCATTGAATATAATCTGCAGGTATAAATATGTCCAATAAATTTAGTAGTCTTTATAAACTCAAAAAATTTAGCAGACATTGTAAACTCAAAAAATTTAGCAGACCTTATAAATTAAAAAAATGTATACATTTCAGAAAGTACGAGTTTAAAACCATAGATCTCCACATGAAAAAGTCATGAAGTTCACCCTCGTCTTCACCTGAACAAAGATGTCTACCTAACCCACTTAAATTTCAAACGAGCACGAATCAATCTCAACACACTCAGCGCTAATTTTTCAACGATCTTATCACACCGACCACACACACTCTGATAAATATTACAGCAGCTAAACAAGACTCAACACGCGAAACTATTTTTGTTCGCATAGAATCCTTGTAAAATTGAATACGTTACAATTGACCGTCTCGGTGGTATGCCACAATATCCGAGCATGAAACGAAAACAACGACCTCGTTTTTAAAAAAGCATCAACCGTGTTGCATCTCGCGGCGAGCGCTTACACGGCCGCGAAATACTAGACTTTATCGGAACATGTGCATCACGGTGTCGAGGGCACGGCTGGATTTTCTAATCGAGGAATGCGATTAGTTACATCCGCGGCGTGGGCGTGCGAGAGTGGAATAACCGATGCGAGAGAAACCCGCGTATAGTATGGTCGATATATTAAGGCGTGCGAAGGTACATGCACCTGCCTTGTCCTCTCTAAGAGAGTCGTTTACAACGTCAAGCTGAATGAACACCTTTCGTGAATTAGAATGGCTGATCGAACAAAGGTTACGTTAATAAATCTTTCACAATTTCGAAATTTAAAAGATTAGCCTACACGTTTTTCGATAGGTTCCTAAATAATTCCAGCCGTGTTAATAAAGAATGTTGAAATATTAGGTATATTTTGGATTTAGCGATCTTTAATTGTACTAACTGCAATATCATACTCAATACTTTATGCAAATAGTTTTGTCAGATTTGTAACGTCACGAGTCTGGCTCAATCATGGGTCAAAGCCAGGACTTATGAAGCCATAGTTCTCTTACTATTTTAAGCGGATAATATTGATAGACCTGGTAATGCCTTCGAGCACTTAAGAAATTGGTAATATATTGAATGATTACGGTTCACAGAGAAATAGCACTTGAATTACGGGAATTTTTATCGCAGCAGAAATTGAGTAATCGACAGAAATCTTGTTCGCTGTTAATTTTCCTACGAGCTTGGACGTTAACGCTGTTATCGTTTCTCGTTAGAAGATAATAGGAAATCCCATGGAAGATACATGACCCGGAATTACCATGCATAACGGAATAGGATGGAGTTATATGTATTGCATCTTGAATATGCATTGTCGTCATGAATTATTCCTCTCCATTAACTGTTTAACCCTCTCGAATTGAAAAGCTTATACGCCCTCGAAGAGTGGACGTCGGAGGAGTATATGATATGTGCATAATATTCATAAGTACTGTAAAAACTTATGCGTGTTTTATACCGAGGAAAGTTTAACATCACGAATAAAATCCTTGTATATCTCATATAACTTTTATATTCTTATGCACTTAAATTCCTATATCTCTGAATCAATATTGCGTTCAATATTGCATTCTTATATCTTTAAATTCCTGGATTCTAAATTTATGTATCTTAAGATTCCTATGTCCTTAAATTCCTAAATCTCTACATTCCTATACAAACATCTCTACATCCTAGAGATAGATCCATATATTTCTAAATTCGTATCTTCAAATTCCTATGTCCCAAATTCTTAGATTTCTACGTTCAAGATTCCTATGTACGTAGATACCTAGATCCCCAAATTTCAAGATTTATACATGTAGGAATATGAGAGCTATATTACATCTCGAAGTTCCTATGTTCCTAATGCATATGTACTAGTTATATATATATACATAATTATATTTGAAGCGGTTGTACTCACCTCAACGACGAAGTAAAGAGGATCACCAGGAAGGGCTTGAACGGCGAGATAGCGGCTGGCGGACACCAGGGGTTGAAGGCAGGACCGCGCAGCCGTGACACCGCTACCACGCATGCTGCATGCTTCATTTCGTCGCCGCTACGCCCAGCGTCCTCACTGTAATAACACCAAACACGATTATAGTTCACTTATCTCCTACCTGACTTCATTTATAAATTACAGTTTCATCAAATCAAGTTGACAAATTAAGTTTTAACAAATCAAGTTCGTCGATTGCATCGTTATTCTGTAACGTTTCATACTTTCACCTGTGATGTCACCAAAGAAGGTACTTTCAAAAGATTTTAATATTTGAGTAAATCGTACAACAATTGTTTGTCGAATATCTAAAGAGATTTCATAAAATTGTACAACCATATTTAACATCCTTTAAGCAGTAGTAAAATTACTAGTAAAGTTGTGTCCTATGAAAATAGTATAATTTTCTCTGCAACGATGATCAAACAATCACCGCGTAACCCATGAAAACGGAAGAAGCCTACCGGATTACATCCCTCCCACCGCCGCGTTAGGCTATAGGCTATAGAGGTAAGAATAACGCGCGCAACGAAGATAACAATGTACGAAAGAGTCGATAGTAGTATGCAAATGGAAACGGTAACCGGTCTCACAAATCACCGTGGCGTTTCCAGAGATTCCAGCCGCAGGAACGGCCGTGGCCTGCACGCTTCACAATACGCGTGCTGAATCCCTTTCTGGCTGTTGGTCCACGGTAAATCACAGAATCGCTCCCGGCGTTACTCCATTTTCATCTCCGTGGAACAAGAGGCGGTCGCGTGGATGTGGATGGAGAAACGAATGGTCTCGCTCGCGCCGAGCCAGGCAGCCGCTCATAAATCGAGGCTGCAATAAGTCCTCCAAAAAAATGCAACGCGGAGGGCATCAGCTTCTTCTCCCGTGGAATTTCGAGGCCCTCTGGAACCGATTAATTGTTTCGATTTCCAGCGGATCCACGCGATTGTTGCGCCGTAATTCGAAAACCGTAACCGAGCTTTAACCTGACTCGATTACATTGTCACGATCTGACTTCGCGATACCGGCGAACCTGGTGGGCCTCATGAAGATGTTTTCATTCTGTATACCCCTTCATCGAAGACAACTTTCGAGGGTCTTTATGCAATAGCAATTTTGGAAAAATGGAAGTCTGGTATATTGAGGACTTGATGTTTGGTGAACGAAAAATTTCAGAAATGTCGAAACGAGTTTGGAAGGGTCGATATGTCAATTTGAAAAAGGAACCAATTAAGTACTTCAAAGTTTGAAAATTGTGGTCATGATCTTCTTGTCCAGTGAATCTCTGGTGGACGTAGAACCCCAAATGCAGATGGGACGAGAAAAGCTTCCTTTCCGCGGCTATCGTCCACATGTCGGAGTGCTATTTCGGGGTCGTGCGGTGATTCAACGAAGTCGCCAGGGTAATCGACGAAATTGACTAATGGACGATCCGCGAGAAAGCAGAAAGGAGGAGAAACCATCTACCCGCGAAGGGATGATCGATGAGATCCATTACCGAGAGACGCGTGCAATCCGCCCACACCCTGAGGAGTCCTCGTTCTGTCCCTTTTCCTCGATCCTTCCCACCCTCTTCTCTCTAACCCTCCCTCTCCCCCGTTCTTTTTCCTCGTACATACTCGTAGCCAGAGTTGTCTATTTCTCTTTCTCGGCTGGCTCTCGGCTTGCAGCCACGTTGATGCATTTACTCGCTTACCGGTATAACTGCCGCGCCATTATAAAAGCCGGTCTCTCTCCTTCTTCCTCTCCCTCTCTTACCCCTGCCCTCTCTGCCCCCGTTGCTCAATCCTTTTTTCTCTCTTACCCTCCTACCATCCCTCTCTCTCTTCGTCGCTCCGTGTCTCTCTCTTTCTCTCTCTTGGACCTGATAGCCAATGCATTTCGCAGCCGTTCAACCTGCGTCCCTGTAGCATTCTCCTCGCGATCACCGACCCCGTGTACCGACTTCGAAGGAAAATCACGGAGAGCGCATTTTTGTGCGTCTCGCTTCCCGTACGACGCTTTTTCGCGGTCAATCGGGGGTGAATCTGCGGGACAGCGCCGATCTGAATAGATATGCATCCCCCAGTCTGAACATCGGACTCTCCGACATATTACGTGGAGTGATCGTATTCCATATACAACTTTGTAACCTTTGAATTTTAGGTCTTTAGAAATTTGGAACCTTAGGTCCCAGATTTGAAAGTTTAGGACTCTGAAATGTTGGGACTTCATTTTTGGACCATGAGATTATAGGATCTGGAATTGATTCTGAGACTTTTGGATTTGTGACTTTGGGTGCCAACTTTGGTTTCCAGCAATCTTGAGTTTTGGAACCTTGAGATTATGTGATGGATTTTCTTAAAAATATTTAAAAATCTAAGAGTTTGGAATTCTAGAACTTATGGGATCTTGGAATTGAACAATTCCGAGTATGTGAGATTTACAATCTTTGACTTTGGAAGTATAGAACCTTGGAATCGATATCAGGAGCAACGAGAAACAAGTAACTCTGGTGGAATTGTGACATTATCAAGAACACCGGTTCGAAATGGTGCACGAAGGGAAACGAGTGGCCGATACGATAACACGAGCCACTAGTTGGTATGTCATTAGCAAGCTTGTCCATTTCCATTATCCGCAATGTGTCCACGGCCACTAAGGCACCATAACTAGCCATTCGAATTATCAGCAGTTTATTACCGCACCATCGAACGATACAGAATGCTCGGCAAGTAACACCGACGACCTTTGTGCCGGCACCGATAGCCGACAATTAGCCCGCCCTTCGAATCAGTATGCAGATCGCGACTGCTTACAAAACCCATACCCCATAGATAGATAGATAGAGGATACAAAGCGGTCTGAGTTAGGCGAACGAAACTCTTGCTGAATTCGAAAACAGCAACATGTCGTGGATCGGCGGGGATTAAAGAAACCGTGGCTGACTGTAGACCACCCCTGATATTCAGATACAGGGCGTTTCAAATTTTCTAATACCCAACTTCAAATTTCCAATTTCCAAATTTCTAGGTTCCTAATTCCTCAAATACTCAAATTCCTAAATTTCTAAATTCTGAAATTTTTGAATTTTTAAAGACTCCAAATTCATAAGATTGCAAATTTTTAAAATTCCAAATCCCCCAAATTAAAAATTTCCTAAATTCCAAATCACCCAAATTCCAAATTCCCCAAATTAAAAATTTCCCAAATTCCAAATCTCCCAAATTCCAAACCACCCAAATTCCAAATCCCCCAAATTAAAAATCCCCCAAATTCCAAATCACCCAAATTCCAAATCACCCAGACTCTAAATTCCCCAAATTCCAAATCCCCCAAATTAAAAATCCCCCAAATTCCAAATCACCCAGATTCTAAATTCCCCAAATTCCAAATCCCCCAAATTCTAAATCACCCAAATTCTAAATCACCCAGATTCCAAATCTCCCAAATTCCAAATCACCCAAATTCCAAATCACCCAGATTCCAAATTCCCCAAATTCCAAATCCCCCAAATTCCAAATCACCCAAATTCCAAATCCCCCAAATTCCAAATCCCCCAAATCCCAAATTCCCAAAATTCCAAATTTGATAAGTAATAAATTTTTCCAAGTAATCGATGAGATAGGAGACTCGCTACATCGGGTATTTCCGCTAAAGAAGATTAGGATGCCCCGAGTGTACAGTGTACAGGTCGAATCGAAGAAAATCGCTTCGATCCACAACGGGAGCGGCAGCGACTGGTTTTATCGTTCGACGAAGTGCGACGTGCATGCACGTAGGAGGCGGTATATAAACAATGTGAACTACATTCCAGCGGCATGAGTAACCGTATCTTGCGCACTCTCGCCACTTCTCGTCCTTTTCTCAGCGCCGATGCTGCCCGCGTGTACAAATCTAATTACCTAGCAACCTACCTACCGGAGGAGAGAGAAGGTGCCGACCAAGGGAGAACGACGAATGGGAACTCGGACCATGTATGTCTACGTATCAACCCTTCCTTTCATCATTTTTTCGGTTTTTGAAAATATATATTTTTGGGGGGGTTTTTGATGTGATAATGGTAGGAGTTTCGATGAGTATCATGCGGTGTTGTGGATTTGGTTCAATTGTGCATTCAATGGGGCGGTGCAGTGGATGGTGATGTATGTGGTCATACTAGTACTTACACTGTATGTTACAGTTTCTCAAACTTGCAAATTGTAAATTCTCAAATGTAGAGAATTGAGAAATCAAAATCTGCTAAACTTTTTGAAATTTACTAACTTTCCAAAAACCTAAATACCCAAATTCCGACATCCGTAAATACCCAATTGCTCAAATGTCCAAATCTCCAACTCCCGAAATCCTAAAATACCCAAGTGCTCAAGTGCTCAAATCCCCAAACCCCCAAATTCCCCATCTTCCAATTTCCCAAACCCCAAACTTCTAAATCTCCAAACCCACTAGTCTGAAATCCAGAAACTATCCTGTCAGTGCACACACCGTCCTCGTCAATGCCCATCAACCCACTTCGAGCACGTGAACAGCCCTTCGCCGTAAACGACACAAATACGACCGCAAAGGGTTAAAGCGACACAACGCGTATTACAAGCGTGTCGGATTACTCCTAGAGATTGCCCCTGCGTTCGTCGCTGTTTTCCGTCGTGAAGTTTCTTTGTTTCGATTTCACCGTTTAGCCGCGATGCCAGAAGATGAAAGAGAATCGACAGGAAGTGATCGATGCTGGGAAACCGCATTCCAGTACCGTAGATTTAATTACTCAGCTTCTGCAGTCTCAAGTGACACAAGACATGTACCCGTTCTCTCGTCGCTCGAGACTAACCACGGTATCGCGCTTTATAATAGTCGGTTATTCGTCGCAAAATGAAAGATAAGAACGAATCGATCTGATAGGCTAGCGGCCACGTAACATTTCCATTAGTATTCAGTTAACTAGAGTAAAAGTGAACATGATCGATCGTGACAGTATCCCTGATACATACCTGTTAACGGTTTAACAGAAATCGGTTTAACGATTCCCGATGAAAGGAAAGAGACGAGTTACCGACTCGTCCGATAATGCGAATGGTTATTAACACTGTTCCCCTTCAGCGAAAATTGTTTGATTACAGACAGGGTTATCGGGTAAAAAGATGAAAAGTATATTTAATGCGATACAACAGGCGTGTAATACACATCCGTATCGCTTTAAGTTTATCCGCTTGGATAAAGTTATCTATCCACATAAAAATTAATATTGTAATTTATGATTGGTAGTTGAAGTATGATGGTTTCAATTGGGTTAAAAATGTATTCAATTTACTAATTAATCAATATTGATAAGGTAATGCAATTTAGATTAGTCGCTGTAAAAATGGTTTATAGCATAATGGGTGCTGCTGCACTTGAATTAGTACGAAGAGAAGTTCAAAATGAAATCGAATAGAATTATTGAATAAAGCTGTTGATGAATTTGGAAAACCGAAGGTGCACCATATTCTTCCTACGATGTCTCTCGTTTTGTCTTTCTCTCCACCTACGTCTGGATGAATCTGCATAATGCGTGCACGCAGTTCGCGATGCATTCCAGTAAAGTCCCTGATCTCCTGCCCTTGCGGTTTAGCATGCTCGTTAAGTCCCGCTGGAATGCTTCTCTTACGCATACGCGTATAAACCGACGCGACGGATTTATGAATAATCCAGCGGTAAATTGCACGAGCGAACGATTATTAGATCGTAATCGATTCGATCCGCGGAATAACCTGTTCTTAATTGCAAAATGATTTCCACTTAACGACGTTTCGATACGGAATATTTATTATCGTAACAACTCGAGAGCCTCGAGCTAGGATCGGAGCGCGTGACGTCTCGACGAAATGAACCGAAGCGACGAATACGCGTTGGTCGAGGCACGGGCACACCTCGTCCATGACCAATAAAATGCATACCTTCGTGAATACCATGCCGAAATGGTCCATCTTATAGATCCACTCGCGAATCAATCGAAACGATACCGGATTCTTCCATTTTCTGAACGTTAAAATTATTGCTATTTTTCACGTATCTATTCAAATGATCGAGTACGATCCGTTAGGACAATAGACCACCGTGTTTTATGTAATTGCCTAGAATCTTGGCTACAACCAGCACGATTTACACACCTTAACGCGTTACATGACCAACTCGTGACGTGGGAGCTGGCGCTAACAAGCACCCAACGCGTGGAATCGCTAATGTGTAGGTAAATTGTTTAGGCGAACAAACAAGTTTGCCCAGCATCCAGAATGCAATTAATCCTTATTTTACTGTTTCGCTATTTCTCTTATTTTACTATTTTTTCTATTCCATTATTTACTTGTACTATTACTGTTCTACCATTTTGCTGTTTAACTACTATGTTACTACACATACTATTTTACTATTAAATAAAGGTCAGAATGCATAAATATCATGACCCAAATTATAACCAACTTTATAGTTCAGGCAGTTGAGGCCTTCAATAATAAACAACAACAACTTTATAGTGAATAAAATTATTCAAAAAATATTCTATCCCTTGCAGATAAAACTTCTCAAAATGTTACCAATGTGCAATATTATTTTTATTAAAAAATGATCGTGACTTTCTTGTCAGAATTAGTCGTTCAGGAATTTTTCTCAGAATGTCGTACAAATCATTTAACGAAGAAATTCAGTGGAATCCATCTTTGCACGCGTGTTCACGCGTTCGCAGAACATTCCGGCTGCAGACAGATCTACTTATTCCGTTCGATAGATACCGGTATCGGAGAATGCACCGAGCATCTCGTTCTCCTGTTTTCCGAATGCCACGCATTCTATTCTAATGCGAGGGAAGCAAACAAGAAGACGTGGAAGAAAAGAGGCATAGGTTACCGTGGAATTTATTTCGACGATAATCATAAGAGACACCCGCGCTCTCGGGTAGGATACGAGAACGCGGAAGTGCGTACGTACGTGCACGTTCAACGAGCGTAGGTTTGTATAGCCGCGAACGTGCATATAAGCCGTGTGGCTCCGTAAGAAGCGCTTGTCGTGCAAACAACGCGTTCTACGATAGTACGCAGGAAATGGTTGTCGCCGGTACCGTAAACACTGTCACGGACCTATACGAGATCCGATATCTATGGTCTTTCACTTAATATTTGCCGTATACTTTATAACTGTAATCTTTATAGCGAACGTGTGTCTCTGCAACAGGAACACTATGGCGCCCCCGCACCTCGCCTTTGCACGATGGAATTCGATAACGGGACGATCGATCGATGTATTTGCTGTTTTACAATTTTTTTTTTCATCTTCGAAACAGTGGTCCAATAAAAATTATCGCGCATTTTTATAAGTGTACAAATTTACACATTTTTTTAGGCACAGTAATTATACTAGGTTGGATAAAGATGTATGATACAACGCAGTTTACACATTCATATTCACAAATGTAAAAATTCGAAACTTACTGAATTATCTCGATACAATTGTAAGATAAGACTGATTTAGATCGATTGATCGAAATGGGAACAGACTTGTATTACAAATTGATAAAATTCTCCTAATAATAAATTGTTTAAGTAACGTGACTCAGGTGTACACGATGGTAAAAAATAAATGAAGTATAGTTATCTCAAGCTTATTGTTTGCATCATACTTATCAGCCACTTGATCTTTGGTACACTACAAGTAAGTATGTACTTGACAATCTCTGGCGTATGTACCAACGAAATATGTGCAAATGAGAACTGATCTAAAAAGAAGTAGAGACCAACGCCCTTTATGTGGAATGGAGAATATGAGATACTTCATATGAGTCATGTTAAAGATCTAACAATTTTTGAAGCTATTTTACAAGTTAGTCACACATTAGTTAGGTTTCTCCACGAAACCTATACATTTCATGCAAAAATCAAAGTTACGCCAATGTTTACAACGTTCGATAGTGTACAATAAATATACTCGCTACGATCATATATAAACAATACTACCACCTCCCACTAAACGGAAGATAACACGTCAGTTTGAGTTAATAATTCGCTGATAAGAGTCATACGAGTGTTTCATATCATCATGCCTCCTTAGTCGTTCGAGACAATTGTAACCATCAATAAGAAAAAGTGTCTAAAATCAAGTTCGCTTTAGTTCAGACGATCATCAAAATATGTAAATGTATAGTATAGTGTCTTTACATAAACAGCAATGTTGAACGTCTTCAAGAACCAACGATTAAGTACAGTACCGATTACCAGATTATAATCAATCAAAATTAGTAGTTTATCAAGAATCACGATTTGAAAGTGTCAACATGGCCACATTGGGAGCAGCAGATTACGTGGTGATCGTGTTAACGATGCTAATTAGTGCAGGAATCGGTATATACTACTGGAGAACAGGTGGAAAACAAAAGTCTACGGAAGTAAGCCAAACAGTACCATTCGAAAAAATGACATAAACGCAAGTAATTTCATGCAATTTCGATATCGTTTTGTGGCAGGAATATTTCGTGGCTAACAGATCGATGCAAGTGGCACCGGTTGCGATTGCCTTAACGGTCTCGTACCTATCCGCGGTCAGTTTACTGGGAGTGAGTTCAGAAAATTACGTTTATGGTACTCAGTATGCTGTGATTTTTATTGGATATGGACTTGCTACCCCCATGGTCGCATACTTCTATATGCCGGTGTTCTTCAAGCTTAAAACAGCCAGTGCTTTTGAGGTAAAACCCAGTTGTTATCATTTAGGAATTTGGACAATTTAGAAATCTCAAATTTCCTAATTTTACGTGTTATATCGCCACGCGTGGAATTATGGCGCGTTTTATCGCCACGCGTTATATTGCTGCGCTTGGAATTACCACGCGTTATATCGCCATACGTGGTATTACTACGCACTATAATTTCCACGCGCCGGAACTCCACGCGTTATATCGCCACGTGTTGTAATTCTCACGCACCATATTTCCACGCGTTATATCGCCACATGTGGTATTACTACGCACTATAATTTCCACGCGCCGGAACTCCACGCGTTATATCGCCACGTGTTGTAATTCTCACGCACCATATTTCCACGCGTTATATCGCCACATGTGGTATTACTACGCACTGTAATTTCCACGCGCCGGAACTCCACGCGTTATATCGCCACGTGTTGTAATCCTCATGCACCATATTTCCACGCGTTATATCGCCACATGTGGTATTACTACGCACTGTAATTTCCACGCGCCAGAACTCCACGCGTTATATCGCCACGTGTTGTAATTCTCACGCACCATATTTCCACGCGTTATATCGCCACATGTGGTATTACTACGCACTGTAATTTCCACGCGCCGGAACTCCACGCGTTATATCGCCACGTGTTGTAATCCTCATGCACCATATTTCCACGCGTTATATCGCCACATGTGGTATTACTACGCACTGTAATTTCCACGCGCCAGAACTCCACGCGTTATATCGCCACGTGTTGTAATTCTCACGCACCATATTTCCACGCGTTATATCGCCACATGTGGTATTACTCCGTACTGTAATTTCCACGCGCCGGAACTCCACGCGTTATATCGCCACGTGTTGTAATCCTCACGCACCATATTTCCACGCGTTATATCGCCACGTGTGATATTCCTACGCACTGTAATTTCCACGCGCCGGAACTCCACGCGTTATATCGCCACGTGTTGTAATCCTCACGCACCATATTTCCACGCGTTATATCGCCACATGTGGTATTACTCCGTACTGTAATTTCCACGCGCCGGAACTCCACGCGTTATATCGCCACGTGTTGTATCCTCACGCACCATATTTCCACGCGTTATATCGCCACGTGTGATATTCCTACGCACTGTAATTTCCACGCGCCGTATTTCTACGCGTTATATCACCAAGTGTAGTATCGTGACGCGTTGTAATTCTCACGCACCATATTACCACGCGTTGCACCACCTCGCGTTATATCGCCACATACTACACATCCGAAAAACATTCCTCCAATAATTCCAAAACACTAAAATCTATAAAAACAGCTGTAACGAACATTTATGACGAAAATTTTTCCCTCTCAATATATTGCCAATTTTCAAGAATTTTATATTGCTGCAATCCTATCCGTGACAATAACAAACTGCAACGACGTAGATGCGTTATACAAACATTGATGTGTTTCAAGTATTTGCAACAACGTTTCGGAAGAGCCGCAAGATTAGCAGGCAGCTTTGCTTTCCTGCTTCAACTGCTTCTGTACAGCGGTGTCGTATTGTACGCACCGGCGCTAGCCCTGGAAGCCACCACAGGTATCTCGACGACCGCAAGCGTAATCCTCATAGGATTGGTCTGCACGTTTTATTCGACGATCGGCGGTATCAAGGCGGTGCTCATCACCGATGTATTCCAAAGCGCGTTGATGCTGATTTCCGTTATCATGATTATCGTCACGGAAGCTGTCGACGTCGGTGGTTTAGATAAAATCTGGGAGATCGCGCGGAGAGGTTCGAGGATTGAATTTGACAAGTAAACTAAAATCTCCTTAAAATTAAATATCTTTAAATACAACTGAATATATATTTTCTGCACAGAAAAAGAGGAGTTGACATGTGCAAAGCGTAATTGTAAAATTTATCTAATTTTATGAATTATAATTAAATGATGCAATTACATGGACCACTCCGATTTTAAGCTTCCACAATTTATATTTGTTTACGCTCGTAGCTGCGTGTTGAAAAACATTCGAGTACAATTAACATTTAATCATTCGTTAAATCTTTTTCCACTGTTACGATTTTAGAATGCATTAATTGGGGAGTTGCAGTATGAAAGGTTTTAAATTGCGCGTATAAATATAAGTGAGCGATAACATCGTATAAGAGTAACATTGTAAAACAGGTTTTTGTACCTGTCATATCGTAAATTGTAACGTTGATCGATCGTAGCGATAATACGCGAAACGTAAGGTGGTTCGTAAGCTTTCCAATGTTTCTTCGAGCATGCAACATTTGTTTCACGTGGAATTCAAGCTGTATCGATACTGACGACAATGGTATGTGCATTCATTCAGCATTTCAATGGACCCAACGGTACGACACACCTGGTGGAGCTTGACATTTGGCGGTTTCTTCACCTACCTCTCCTTGTTTGGCACTAACCAAGTTCAAGTTCAGAGAATGTTAACCATCAGGTGAGCACCATCGGCGACTTTCTACCCAGGTGTACGCGTGTCGCGATATCGCGAATTATTGCCATTCCATGATTAACCGATGCCGATATTCCATCATGAAATATGTCGAAAGAATTCCGGTCGGATTCGACATATTTATTTCTTTCATGAAACGCAGATCAAGTGGCACGCACCACTTTTACATTTTTTATTTATCTAATTTGATAAGATTTAGCACACTAGCGTTTGCGAATTTAATTATGATGATAAAGTTGAAGTAGCAAGATAGATCATGTATGTGATTTTAGTATTGGTTGTGAGTGAAATGAACTTTTGCTAGACACTCTCAAATCCAAGATCCTTGCAGTTAGGATACTTGTATCTCTTTGTACATTTTTATACTTGCACTAATATCTTTTGTATTTGGTAATACATATCTACATTAGGTAAACCTACATGGTTTCAGTATGTTCCTAAATCCCTACATCTCTAGATCTATAAACTCCTGTTCTGATATTGCTAAATCGACAATATACTTGGTCCAAGGTATCCTTACATCCCCAATAAGCCTACATTCAAAAGATCACCAGATCTCCGGTGTCCACAAACCCTGATGTCTTTAGACTCCCAATATCTGTAGGTCACAGTATCTCCAGATTATAGTATACACTTCTAGATCCTGACATATCTGAATTCTCTTAACTCTATGTCTCTATATCCCTGTATTCCGAGTTTCTATAAAACAACTGATAAATTACCATCACGAATTTAAACCGGTTCACTACTCAAGTTGAACCAATACATCATCGACAAAGGTTTAAATTCCGCATACAACGGATTCCGTTGACAGAGAAATAAAACTTCCAAGGATTACCGTGTATCCAGGCATTGTATTCATTTCGCGGCAACATAATCATGATTCTCTTCTCCTAAGCGTGACGACAGAACGACGAAGGAATTTCCCCGGGACTTTATCCAAGGCACGCATCTTGCGTGCATACCGTCGCGGTCGGTAGCGATCGTTCGATAAATCGCATAACCGGGAGAAGCCGGTGCGCGATCCGACTTAATAATAATCGTGGAGAAAAATCATATTGCCGACTCGGAACTTTCAGAGATCCGAGAGATGCGAGGACCGCGATCTGGTGGAGTTGGCCATTGTCGTCGCTCATGTCTCTGGGCCTTTGTTTCTGCGGGCTGGCGATATACGCGGAATATCGTGATTGCGACCCCCTCAAGAACGGAAGGATCACCTCGTACGATCAATTAATGCCGCTCTACGTGATGGACATGCTCTCCGCGTATCCAGGTATACCCGGCCTCTTTATAGCCGGCATCTTCAGCGCCGGACTGAGCACCATCTCCGCCACGGTGAATTCCCTCGCGGCCGTTATACTCGAAGATTTTATCAGGCCGCTGTGCCGTACAAGGTAACAGTCGTAAAATCGCGGAATTAACCGAATTTATGACGCGTTTGTCAATTATATTTTAGACTTGTAAATTAGATTCCAGTATCGAACGGATGGACGATTCTATCGAATTCCGTACTTTGTTACTGTCAGCATATTTTACTTTCTACCCAAAAATTCTTAGACAAACTTATACGTTTATTAACTTCTACATTTTTTTATTAACTATTTGCTATAGAATTTTTGTATATTTAAATTTGCAAAGAATTATCGAATCTTCAACGTCCAAATCCTTAAACCCCTCAATCCGTAAGTCTTCGAATTATATCATTAAATTCCTGAAGAGCTAAATCTCTAAACAACTGTCTAAATCCCTAAATCGCTGAATTCCTGAATACATCTGAAGCTCCCGAACGAACGAAATTCGCATATTTGAAACGCGTAACAAATATTAAATTCGCCGACTTTTTGGCGACTACAGGTCGTTGGCACTCGGGTTACCTGGTCGGCACATAAATCATGTCATTTGGAAATTTCTTCTTTTTACGATTTTTGCGGAATCGAGCGCCGAATTTAGATTCGAGGTTATTAGAATTAACGGCTAGTCGTATTTAAAAATTCGTGATATACGATAATTTTTATATATGATTTTAATATCGACTTAACAAAAAATAACACTGGATATTTCCGTACTTTGTGTACCGTTCAAATAAATTTCAATGCACATGAATTTCCTATCTTAAAAATTAAATTTTTCAATTTCTAAAATTTACTGATATTAAATGTACTTATATTAAATTTATTTGTATTAAATTTACTGATATTAAATTTATTTATATTTGCAAATGCAAAGAACAACTTACGTACAAAATAAAATTAACAAAAATTTACAAAATAAAATTAAATTAAAAAATTGATTACTGTTTCAGAGGAAAGGAGATCACGACGACGGGATCAATCATAATCAGTAAAGTCCTGGGCGTGATAGTCGGTGCGAGTTGCATAGCGTTGGCTTTCATGTCACGACACCTCGGTGCACTGCTTCAAGCCGCGCTGACGATTTTCGGTGTGGTTGGCGGTCCTGTCTTTGGTCTGTTCACGCTCGGTATGTTCACGCAAACGGGCAATCAGAAAGGAGCGATAATTGGTCTGTTGACCAGTCTAATTTTCTCTCTGTGGATCGGATTCGGTCAACCGAAGCCACCGATCCCGAACAAACTGCACGCCACCTCGTGCGAGTACAATGTCACCGTGTATCACGATTACGAGGAATCGTCGCATTTCGCGAACGGGTAAGGAATTTGCCTGCTATTTAATGACCACGCACAATCTCGCAGTCCCCATTCCTCGTAGAATGCTTATTGATTACTTTTTCACGATCGAACACCTTCTGATATTCGCGACTCCTGTGCAATTACTATGTTGATACTAGTATGTCATTTAATGCAATTGCTTTCCAACAGGCAAATAAGTCGTCTATCTAACAGCCAGACTAACGATGACTCATACTTCTATCTCTACCGCATTTCGTACATGTGGTACTGCCCGATCGGATCGGTACTCAGCTTCACTGTCGGATGGGTCGCCAGCTGGATCTGCGAGCGTATCTCAGGGAAAGAAAGGGAACAGTTGCATCCTGATCTTTTCACGCCTATTTTGGCTGCGAGGTTGAGGAAACGAGAGAAGAATGTGGAGGAGTTTCAGAGCAGTGCGACGTTAGACTCTATCTTCTGATTGAGAGGACTATTTGTGTAAAGGTATACCATCCTTGGTATACTTGATATCCTTGAGGAGTCGAAATTTAAAATAGAACAGAAGAAGTTCGAGGGAAATCAAAAATGATCAGAGAAGATCTCGAAATCTGAAATTTTCAAATCCTAGACATTATTTATAAATTTAGACATTATCGAATAAATTTTCACATTCCCACTGAAGTTCAAAAATTATCTAATATACAAATTCTGAAACTTTCTAATTTTTAATCTTGCGAATTTGCAAACTTCAAACTTAATAAATATCCAAAGTTACTGCAAAAATGAAAAAAATGTATAAATTCGAAAGTGTATAAATAAGAAATCTAAAAGATGATTTACTATTAACTGTTGCATCGAGAATATACGAAAGTGTACGATGGCAAAATCGATACACCTGCGAAAGGATTTTCTCTCGTCAGCACATAATTTCACCTGTTACATGAACGAATAATCGAACCTCGCCTCCTTGGCTTACGATTCACCGATCGAAAACACGATCTCGAGCAACGATTAATCTACCGAACGTTCGCTCTCCATGCAATCTTGCCACGTCATCGTATCATTTTCAACACTACCGTCAGCCAAAAAATTCCGACGAACAGAAACAGAACCACCAATGTCGATCATTAATTTACAGTAGACACATGCGTAGATCCACGGTGGCTGACTTTGAGAGAACTCTCGTAATTGGCCTTCACCTAAAAACAAGGCGAGCTAAGTCCGAATTCGACGAGACACGTGGACATCAAGCTGCGCACGGAAACTTTTATAAATTGCCTTCGATTTGTAGATATAGTATACATTTGTATACATTTGGACGTTTTCAAACTTTTGAAAGGGTAAATACTTTGATTTTTGAGTTACTGAATATTTTATTCTTCAAATTTTATGGTCAAATTTCTAAGCATCCCCAACTTCTAAATTTCCAAATTCTCAAACTCCCAAATTTCCCACCCCTTCCAAATTCCATTCGCCGAATTCCACATTTCCCAACTCCTGAATTTCCAAATTCTCAAGCTTCCAAATTTCCCACCTCTCCCGAAATTTACAGATCCCCAAATTCTCAAACCCCGATATTCCATTCACTGAATCCCACATTCCCCAACTTCTAAATTTCCAAATTCTCAAACCCCGATATTCCATTCACCGAATCCCACATTCCCCAACTTCTAAATTTCCAAATATCCCACCTCTCCCAAATCTCCCACGTCTCCTAAACCTTCACGTCCCCAAATTCTCAACTCCCCAAATTCCATTCACCGAATCCCACATTCCCCAACTTCTAAATTTCCAAATTCTCAAACCCCGATATTCCATTCACCGAATCCCACATTCCCCAACTTCTAAATTTCCAAATATCCCACCTCTCCCAAATCTCCCACGTCTCCTAAACCTTCACATCCCCAAATTCTCAACTCCCCAAATTCCATTCCCCAACTTCCAAATTCCCAAATTCTTCTTTCCCCCAATTTCCCACTTCTTCCCAAGTATTCATATTCCCCTTTGGTAGAGTCAAACATCAAAAGAATTGACGAGGAGAGGCAAGATCCGAGACATAAGATGTTAGAATTAGGCTAAGCACAGTGTCCTCGCACGTTCTCTTTCCTGCAACAGGCAGACGTAAACACCAGGGACCACGGGTGTGCTTGGACGTTTACCGAAACGTTCGCAAATCACGATGGAATGCCGTCAGACTGGTGTTCCCGTGCACGGCACACGGTGACATACAGAACGAAGCAACGACCCGTGCAATGTGCACCGCTTACGTAAGGAAATAACGCTTGTCGACTTTGCGGACCACCTCGAGATTCGTTTCGATCGTGAACAGTGGCTCGCTGGTGTCTTTTGATAGAGCTGATACGAACGTACGGTATCTGGTTGATTTCATTGACTTACGTTGTCGATATATTGATATATTACAATATAAAACTTCATATTGGAGTATATGTGGGATTTTAAGGTATGACACGTTTAGGAGTTTGAAGGGTCTGCGATGCTGCGCTAGGTACAGTGGTGTTGGATATTTAGAGATGTGGGGCGTTCAGAAGTATGTGGAATTTAGGGATGTGGGATATTCTGGAGTGTGGGACATTTAGGAGTCTGCGATACTAAGGTAGATACAATCCATTGATTGGTCATTTAGAGATGTGGGACATTCTGAAGTATGTGAAATTTAGGGATATGGGACATTTAGGGGTACTAAAGTAGATACAATCCACTGATTGGTCATTTAGGGATGTGGGACATTCAGGAATATGTGAAATTTAAGGATGTGGGTCATTTAGGAGTCTGTGATACTAAGCTAGATACAATCATCTGATTGGTCATTTAGGGATATGGGGCATGCAAGAGTATGTGAAATTTACGGATGTGGGATATTCAGGAGTATGTGATATTAGCTATGCCTATACATAAATATGTGGTACTCAGAAGTGTGTAACATTTAGGGATGTGGGGCATACAGGGGTATATGGCATTCAGCGATGTGGTCTATTCAGGGCCATGGAGCATTTAGGGGTCTGGGTTACTCTGCTGGGTCTAGTACAATCAGGGGACTGTAACTTAGGTGTAAATGTGACTGTGACTTAAGACTTCCGTCAGGTTGTTTTGATAGGCATTATTGAACATAGCATTGCATGTAGTGTTATCATTACTGTCCATCAAAATGTTCTCCATAAGTGTATCATTCAATAAAGGTCTTAAAAATAAAACTTAGAAGTACCAGCTTGCAATACTCTACTAGTAACGTTTGAAAATGACTCGGATGATTGGGATGCGATTCACAT
This sequence comes from Megachile rotundata, assembly GCF_050947335.1. NCBI lineage: Eukaryota > Metazoa > Arthropoda > Insecta > Hymenoptera > Megachilidae > Megachile > Megachile rotundata. Next base: position 8,458,901 of record NC_134987.1, on the reverse strand, counting down.
AAATAAGATTCTAGTGTACTCGCGATTTGACTTGCGTTGAACTTTCACAAGAAGGTTTACCTTTACGCGCCGCCATCAATCGTTGAGCAACTACTATCTCCTCGTAATTGCGTTACGCAATTCGCGCACGTTTCATGCGCATCGACGCTAATTTAGCAAACAACCGGGAGTACCGCGGTTATGTAAGGGTGACGAATTCGTGGGATGATTTTGGTACCGAAGATGCTTGGTAAAAGATCATAGAAATTGTGATACGCGTCATTCATCTTCCGTGAACAATAAAATGTTCAAATGTTTATACTACTTGTTTTATTACCCGTATCCATGGGAGTAAAGGTTCTAATTAACAATCAAAGAGAACAATTGTTCTACAAAATCTCTCATATGCCACTACATGGTGTTTCACGGTATGCTCGGAGATCATGGCTGGTATTTTCCGCCATAAAGTTAGAAATTTCCTCTAATTGAGCTCGTAAAGAACCCAGTTAATTTCTTCGTTCGTATTTTCCCCACGAACTCGATTCCAGCGAAGCCCGGTAATAGACTACTTTAGAAGAGATTAAGATCAGAACAACGGGAGCCGGAAAACACTACCGAGAATCGCTATAAAATTACATGACTAGGCCTGCCGGTATTCGCATACTTTATTGTATAACAAATTCATCTTTAAATATAACATATGTATACATGATTATTATTTGTACATCCTATTATGGACTGCAGATACTTAATGTGTGTGTGATGTGATTAGAGTCTTGTGAGAGATGTGTAAATGAATGTGGAGGTCACATACCAAATTTATTTATGTGTTGTTAAACTAACAAATTCCAAAATTTATAATCAAAATCTTCTCAAATTGTGAAATCATAGAATTCTCAAATCCTTAAATTTCCAAGTTTCCAAAATGCCAAACTCCTCAAATCCATAGATCTCCCAAAATCTCAAATCCTCACAAATCTTCAAATTCCCCACATTAAGCGAATATATAATCATGCTAAATTCCTCAAAATTTGAGATCATCAAAAATCCCCAAATTTCCCAAAATCCAAACCCATCAAATCCCCTAATTCCCCAAATTTTCCAAATTTCCTAAAATCCTAAAATCCTCAATGTCCAAAAATTTTAGATCACAAAAGATCCCCAAATTTCCCCAAAACCCACCGAATCTCTAAATTCTTCAAGATCTTAAATTTCTAAATTTTACAAGTTCCTCGAATCACTCTTCCAGCTTTCACTGATAACGAAATGATTCTAAAGAATGCCACTATCGCCAAGACCTCGTAGAAAATAGAAAGTCTGTCCAAACAATTTTACCTAAGAGTTTTTGTCCTCCAAGAAAGCAGTCTTCGGATCGAAATAATTAAACGCACCTCCGGGGGTGTGCGTACAAGGTGTAATTAAAGTGGAACAGTAGTGCGCGAAGATGAACGTAATGTTCAGCGCAAATTTGCATGTAATCCATCATTTGCGCATTCCGTATTCCGTGTAGATGCAGTACGTGCCGAGAGAAAGACCTCATCCGCGGAATGCGCGGCATTATAATGAGAATGCAGGACGCGATACAACGACTCGATTATTTCATTTAATGACAGGGAACATTAGACAAGTCATATCCGCGGTGATACGCGTTCCTTGCTTAGGTTCCGGAGGAAAAGGCAAAGCTACCTCATTGCTTTTCGCTCATAACACAATGAGGGGGATATTTAATACTCGACGTAAACGAGACATTTTTCCGTGTAATCGTCTTCCTTGCTTTAGACTGAGAAAATAAAAAAAAATATGGAGGAAGAAAAGATCTATGATAAAGTTTCTAATCGAGTCCCATTGTTCGATTTTGATCTTCAAGGCTTATGAACGTTTGAGTTATTTTTAAATTAAAAAAAAAATTAATTTATATAATTCTTCGTCTGGACAAAAGTTGATATTTTGAGGAAAACGTCTTAGAAATGTCTGCAATTCAAGATCAGGAGTCGAAGATGATTTTTACACATTCCTTAAATACATTGTTAATATGCAAGATGTAGAACACATGATCCTATATAGAACACACATCTTATGTTATAAATTATAGATTGATTTAAATCATAGAAAATAATCAGAATACACAGGTTTTTATTGTTTATGTTTGGAAAGGACCTGAAGATCTCGAGAAATAAAATTGTTAAACCAACGCGGTAAAGATGACAGTAGATATATGTAGATTCGGTGTTAATTCTAGTGCTAATTGCAAGTTGCCGATCGTGCATTTATGTTTTAGCCTTTTATTTTCCGTCTCTTGACTTACCAAGATAAATTTCTTAATTATACCGCCGGTATTCCGGTCGTAACAGGGGAACATTGTACTTGACCAACACATTCTACGCATGGAAGTACACCATAGGGTATGGGGTAAATGGTGTAGGTATATACTCATTGGCGTAGCTAGATTTTTGGTAGCCGACTATTTTCAAATCTTTCATATTCTCAAATGATCGAGTGAATAACTGAATAAATGACAAAATGACAATGTGGTCAGGTGGCCAGTTAGACAAATAACAAAATGGTCAAGTGATCAAATGTTGAAATGATCAAATGGACACATTGTCAGATGTTGAAATAATCAAATGGACACATCATCAAATGGTTAAATTATCAAATGACTACATGTCAAAATAATCAAATGACCAAATGGTCAAATTATCAAGTGGTCAAATGATCAAATGACCAAATGACCAAATGACCAAATGTCCAAATGAGCAAGCGTCTAAATGACCAAATTATCGAATCACTAAGTTGCCAATGCTCCAAATTTCAAGCTTCGAAATGCCTGGACTTCCAAATTCCCAAATCCCCAAGTCATCAACTTTCCAAATGCCTAAACTTCCAAATTCCCAAATCCTTAAGTCATCAACCTTCCAAATGCCTAAACTTCCAAATTCCCAAATCCCCAAGTCATCAACCTTCCAAATGCCTAAACTTCCAAATTCCCAAATCCTTAAGTTATCAACCTTCCAAATGCTTAAACTTCCAACTTCCCAAATCCCCAACTTATCAACCTTCCAAATCCCCAAATTCCAAACATTCAATTTCAAAATATCCTACCTCTTCACATTCCAAGGTATCAAATCCCTAAACATCCAAACACCACCACTCACAAATCTATAAATTGTAAACTTTGAAAATCCCTCTAAGTCCTCCTGATTCACCCCATGATCTACCTATCACATGATCTACCTACCAAACGTTAAGTCGTAGCTTGCCCCATAATCCACGTAAATTCACCCCAAGCCCTTACGCCAATGCAACCACCATATATTTTTTTCGACCTAACCAGAGTTGTACATAGTTTCCATGGGGAGCAGCCGTTCCGTTTCCTCATACCGTGCATACGTGCCTAACGAGCAACTCGGTATAATGCACATAACGCCATTATAATAAACATCGTACTCGCTCATTCACGCTGAGAGAGCGTAAGCTCGCGGGCGTGTTAGTGCACGCACAGGATACGTTCACGCCGTCAGTGTATTTTCTTTTGCTCGAATGCACTGAACCGAGGAGATGCATACCATTCCTTGTGAAATTTATGCTGAACAGTATTTTTCGTCGAGGACGAGACAGCTCGAGCCTGTACGCGCCAACGAACCTCTTGCTCGCGAAGGTTTCTACAGAATATAATGTGGTATTTCTCTTTTTTTTCTCTCCCTTTATGACTTCAAGGTTTTCTTAATAAAGTTCAGAAAGAGAAGAATTTAACGCTTTGCTATTCTGACCGGAGGTGTCTGTTAACGTTGCCTGCTAACGACAGCTTAATTGAAGATTGCAACTATGAATTTCATTCGGTGAGAGGAGAGAAATTACAATGCAGACGATTGAAAGATTTTAGTCGGAAATTGATCCTTTGTATCTTTCGTTATGGACTTCATAAGTACCCTTATTCATTTAACTCTTTTGAAAGTTACTATCTTAGAGATTTTTAAATTTACAAATATTTCTCAAGGTCTGATGATGTTAAAAATCACGAATCACATGTGGAAGTGTTGGAAGTTACATGTAAGTTTGAACTTTCTTTCCCAAATCAGAAACTGAAATATATACCCTCTGTGGATACTTCCTCTAATTATATTGCACAAACACGAGCACCGTACCCCAACTTGTGTGTACTAATAAATTACCTAGCTATTTTGTCCCATGTTGATACCCTCCTAATTACCTGAAAAATAACCTAACCTCGATATTATCGGAAAAATCAATGTACATACGTTAACGATCACTTATTGTCTTCGTACGATTAATAAACGCTTAATAACCGTGCTTATTACACGTCATTACCGTAACAATGGGATAACCGAGTAAATCAAGCCATCGTAATTACTACACAAAGCAGGCTACGTTATGAAAGATTCATGAATATGCACGGAACGATGCATAGAAATGTTCCCATGGTTATCCGTAATGTCCGATTCAATCGATGATAATGACCATAAGAGAAACACGAAGTTCAACGTACAAAGCCACGAAAACACATTACTTGGGAATCTTGGGTTACACGATCAACAATGGTGAAAAGAGTGAGAATCGAATTTTCAATTCTACCATGGAAATTATTATTTCCGATCATATTCGATAAAGAGGATAATGAACTGGTCGGAGAAACTGGTCTTCCTGGCTAGTATAGTTCTTAAGTACTTTCTGATACTTTCTTGTTTCTGGTAAGTTAGCAGTTGGGTGTAGATTGTCGTACTATCTTGGTGATACTGGTTCACATATCGTGAGTGCTTTAAAAATTTGTTGGATTATAAAATTTCAATTTTTTAAACTTTTTAATCATTTGATACTTGTATGCTTATTACTCCGTGAATCCAAACTCTTAAATTCACAAATTTCTAAATCCCTAAATTTTCAGACTCCACCATCTCTAAATCCCCAAATCCTCAAATTCCACCTATTCTAATTCCCTAACTCGTCAAATTCCTCCATTTCTAAATCCCCGAATCCCCAAATCCTCAAATCTTCAAATTCCTCCAATTCTAATTTTTCAACTCATCAAATTCCTCCACTTCTAAATCCCCAAATCCCCAAATCCCCAAATCTTCAAATTCCTCCAATTCTAATTCCCTAACTCGTCAATTTCCTCCACTTCTAAATCCCCGAATCCCCAAATCCCCAAATCTTCAAATTCCTCCAATTCTAATTCCCCAACTCGATAAATTCCTCCACTTCTAAATTCCGAATCCCCAAATCCCCAAATCCTCAAATTCCACCTATTCTAATTCCCCAACTCGTCAAATTCCTCCACTTCTAAATCCCGAATCCCCAAATCTCCAAATCCTCAAATTGCACCTATTCTAATTTCCCAACTCGTCAAATTCCTCCACTTCTAAATCCCCGAATCCCTAAATCCCCAAATCTTCAAATTCCTACAATTCTAAATCCCCGAATCCCTAAACGCCCAAACCCCCAAATCTCTCCTCTTCTAAATCCCTAAATCCTCAAAATCCCTCCTCTCCTTAATCCCCAATTCCTCAAATTCTCAAGTCCCCCAAATCTCCAACTCCCCAAATCCCCAAATATTCCCTAGAACCAATCGTCATCCTCGACAAAATAGAATGTGACAAATGTATGTTGGTTCAAAAAGATTATAAAATTAAAAGGTATCGTTATTTATCGTTCGTGCAAAAACGACCCGTTCAACATTGATGGGATCGGACCGATGTTCCCTTGGTCTCATTACAGATACCATCGATCAATCGATATGGAACGATCACGCGAAACAAGAAATGTCTTCGTCTACGGTTTTCCCGATCAACGAAGAACGATGCTGGTTCGTTGATCTGAATCCGTACGGGCGGATATGATTCATACGTTTCAATTATTCAAGTGGTCGATACAACATTCTCGATACGGATAAAACCTGTTCGCTCGAAAATAAATGCGTTTCGTTCATAGTACACGTGACGTAACTTTATGTTAATTATTAATGAATTCCTTTTTTCTTTCGGCGATTGATTCTTTTTAACGAGACTAAATACGTGAATATCATTCATCCGTGAATCCAATTTGCTGCTGGATTAGATTTATTTTCAGCTGGACCAATTTCGAATGAAAGGTATCGTGGAATTAAGAATGAAAAATTTGTACGGGTGATTCATGAATTTCCATAGCGGTTACCTGTTGGAATTAAACAGGTTTCGAATAACCTTCTTGCAAATCGAAAATTTTCTGTTGATTATACCTGACAAATACCCGGTACATACACGACTGCAAACTTTGACATTTGAAGTTTTGATTGTAAATGAAATTATAGATTCCCAGCGAATGACGTCGAAAACTGGTGAAGAAAGGTACACTTGAATCGAAGGGTTAACAGGTATCGCCCGATGCCATAAAAACGAAGCAACAGGTCTTACAAAAAGAAAATTTCAAATAAAACTCGCGTCTTATGAAACAACTTCCAGGCGCCACCTTCGCTGTTCAAACTTGACCTTCTCCTCAACATTAGAATTAGGATACTTTTTATTGTGGCGTGACGTAAGTCTTTGCGTAATCGGTGTAACATGTGTTAATACAAATTACATAATCTTTTAATACACTCGGGCCTTAAGTAGCGTTTAATCCTTTCGCTTCTTTTTTCTTGCCGATATATTCGCGTCGCAAACAAATCATATTCACTATTAGTTTCTGTATGATCATTTATAAATAAGCAGTATAATTTGTTTGTTTTAATTCATAATTATTTTGTATATTTACTGGGTTGACCAGGGTGGACAACTTTGTTTCTACATTCATAAATATTTTAATTAAAAAATTTCCAAATTTGTATATCTAAAAGCTTGAAATCTCAACTGATCAGACTCCCATAAGTAACGTCAGCATGCTTCAATTTTATAGCATCGAATAAATTTCAGCTACCCTAAATAATGTCTACAAAATTGACGGATGTGGTAAGCCTGCATAAGTACGTCCATCGTCCGTAATTTCAGTGTTAATCTTTTTTCAAATTTCTATACGTAAATTCGCTCGTGTAATCTTACCTAGATTCTCCCGTTCTCCGAATCCTCCGCCTCCGGCTTCGCACAGGTGCACCTGCAACACAAATAAGCTTCGGATGATAGTGTTCCACCTGCACGGGTTCGATTCTATCCGGATAACAGGAATCGAAGGTAAAGTCCGGATACGCAAAAAGTATCGCATTCAGATGCGATGAACGCTGACCAACATGTTCAGATAGTTCAAACCGCTACGGTCCAAAACACGAAATTGTATGTTGTTTTCCGCAACATTGAATTCCCCCGCAGTAATCTACCGGGAACATTTTTAAGAATGGCACACTGCTGCACGTTAGGCAAAAACAGTGTTCCGTACATGGTTATTAACGCGGTCGATACCGTATGGGTCACTGATGACCTCGGACAACCATCTTTAATTATGGAAAGAGAAGGTTTCTTTTGTGACGTATAAACTTGCAGTTTTATACAGTATAATTATATAAACTTAAATAGACATGATGTACATGAAAGTATATGAACTTAGATATGACTTGTGTGAATATGTATGAACTTAGACACGTGTGACTTATATGAAAGTACATAAACATTTGATCGATATTTTGATTACATTGATGAATTCTCTCAGACACATGATTTCACATGACTGATGTCAAAGTATCCCTCCCCTGAAGCTGATAAGATATTGATATGTTATACGAAATCACATGCTCTCACACATGTGCATATACCAATGCTAACTTAAAATCGGATCACAATTTAGCATTGTTGCAACAATGTAGAACAACATAATTTCACGCTACACGATATTAATGTGTACCTTCGAGATAAGAGCATATTGCCACCGTGTCACGCGAAATCACGTGCTATCACAAGACACACGAATGTATGTTCCGTTCGGTTGAATTCAGGTCACAATTTACGATAGCCACATTGTAACAATGTAGAATCACGCAATTTCGCGTGACCTGGTGTAAAAGCATCTCTATCTTGAAAATAAAAACACATCGGTAGCGTGTCACACGAAATCACGTGCTACCACAAGCAACACATATGTACATTCCGATCGATTAAATTCGGATCACAATTTACGACAGCCTCGTTGTAACAATGTAGAACCACGTAATTTCGCGTGACGCGATATTAATGTGATCCTACCTCGGAGGTAAAAACACCGTGTCACGTGAAATCGCGTGATGTCACAAACAACATGTACATTCCGATATTCGGCTGGCAATTTATGATAATCTGGTTGTAACAATGTAGAGCCATGTAATTTCGCGTGTCACGATATTAATGTCTCCGCCGCGAAGGTAAAAACACATAGGCATAGTGTCACGCGAAATCACGCGCTATCACAAACAATGCGCGATTGTATTCGGGTAGCAATTTATGATAGTCTCGTCGCAACAATGTGGAATCACGTAATTTCACGTGACGCGATATTAATGTGTTCCTACCTTTACGCGCGCGTTGCACACCATCCTGAAGCGGAGAAGCGCGTCGCGTCGCGTCGCGCCGAGCGAGTTTAACGAATCTGAAACAGAGAGAGGAAAAGAGAGAGAGAGAAGGAGAAAGAAAGAGAGAAGAAGCGGGCGTCTCGGCCGAGTATTCCAGGTTAATTTTACCGAGCCCTAAGGAGCGCATGCGAAGGACCGGCGAAGGATAACGCTAGCGGGGCTCATCGGTTGGACGCTGCTCCAAGCGAACGAAGGACGCCCGCATTCCACGCCGCAACCTGGTATAATACGAGGAATTGGCCGAACAGAACAGGAGAGGAACAGAGAGGCGAGGAACGAGCTTTTTCTGTGCCAGACGAAGAGAACGAACTCTCGAGCAAGATGGAAAGAAAGAGGAAGACGAAGTAGAACGTGGAAGCGAGAGAGACGCGTCCTTATAAAAAGAGAAGGAAGCAGAAACGTAGTAAGAAGAGGGTTGTTGCGAGAAGAGTTGCGTCTGCATCATCCTTCTCGCCTACTCTTCGTCTGCTTTCCCTTCGTCATACAGTAGACTCACTCTTATCCGTTTCCGCTTTAATCACTCTCCGCTTTATCCGGACACTGGACACATTTTCGTCGGGACGCCCAGCGGGAAAGCAATTGACACGTTCCGTGTTAACTACGTAGCTTATTTGATGCTTTACGAGATTTGTTATGAAATTTCAATCGGGAAGGGGGTCGCAACTAGAAGTTTGACTTGATTAGTGTATCTCCATTTTTGCAACTTATTCGTTGCCGATTTTAGGAGTGAAGTCAGACCCACTTTGATGATATAAAACTACCACAAAGTAACATTTATGACATGTCGATGTGAAGCTTAAAATTCAGAGGACACAAGATACTTCGTTAATATTTTCAGTATAAAATTGCTGGTGGCTAATGACAGGTGTTGAAGATCTTAGAGCGTCATAGATTTTGAGATATCAAATGAATAATTTAAAGACGTGGAATGACCAACATAAAAGTACCATAAAACTCTTATCAGAGCTCAATGAAAATGCTTGCATAAACATTTCATTAATATTTAGACTGTACCGGTTGCCAAACAGAGCAAGGATTGACTTCAAAGCACCTGAAGTCTAATTTCATATAAAATCACCTCAGTATTGAATTAATCTGAAACTTTACATTTATCTAAAACAACTATATAAATCTTTCCTTACCGTTCTTAACATAAAACTGCCGATTATTTATAACCACTTAACTGTCGTTTATAAAAACATAATGGGAAGCGAACAGGTTAAGAGACAAGTCTACTTATAATCACCCTCCACTTCTCTATCACCTTCATTTGTTTCATTTTCTCTTTTGCATTTTCTCTTTTGTGTTCATCGTTAGCTTCTCTTTTGTACCTGTTTTTCATTTTATTTGCTTCGAGTCCTTCTGCTGTATCTCTTCTTCTTTACCGTCTTCCCTTCTCGTTCTTCGTCCTGTTGCTTCGAGGCTGTGCGCTCGGCTGAACCGCGTGCCTGCAGCGGAAGTAAACCACCGTGCACACACGCTGCTATCTCGACTCGAGCATTCTATATACGCTATATACATTGGCGTAACTAGTATTTTTCTCTGAGAACACTCTCTTATATCGCCACGCATCAAATCGCCAGACATAGCTACACGGTGGACCGCTATGTGATCACATGGTATCATACGTTCTATTACTACGCGTTGTAGATTGCCATATGTCATATTGTCACGCGTTGTATTGCCGCATGTTGCAGATCACGTATTGTATCACTACGCGTTATATTGCCACAAGTTATAAATTACCACGCATTGCTCCACCATGCGTCGTACTGCCACATATTACAGACCACAACATATTATATCGCTACGCGTTACATTACCACATGTTATAAATTTTTACGCATTATATCATCACGCATTGTATTGCCACGTGTTACCTTACCAGAATGTATAACGCTATACATATAAGTCCAGAAATGTGCAACCTTGAAAAATTAAAAAATTGTAGCTGTCAGTGGTTTAAGGGATGGAAATAAGTTGGTAGCAAGTTACGCCAATGGCTGTATAGAAGCTCAAAGCGGCGGCGCTGTTCGTTGGTACGCGCGTAACTGGGATTCCTCGTTTTGCGAGCAGGCAGCTGCAACTGGCAGCCGCACTGGAGTAGGTTATCGTCGTCCTGGCTTTCACCACTTTGCCGGCCACGACGGCTTCGCGCCGACAGAGTCACGATGACAAGAGAAACGGATGGTTACGCGGCCTACCCTTTACTCTTGATTGTACGTGATTTCGGATCAGATAAGGGGCGTGGAATTTCGATGCCCGCAAGGATTTTCACGCGATACACGCGTCTCGTTTAAGCGGAATTGTTACGCGACCGCTTTATATACTCGAGTAGATCACGCGCTATGTAACAGGGTGTGTTCGGCAAATATTTTCTTTCCGATTATCTTTGACTTCGCTTTTCGTTGCACCATCGTTTACAATTTTTCAATGTTACGTTCTTTTATGATCATAAATGTTTCCGATTTTATTCGAAGAGATATAATATTGCAAACATTTTCGGATACCATGTAATGTTTAAAGGAGTACAAAATTTGTTCTAACCTATATTATATTTTTACTGTTCAACATAATACGTTAATACTAGTATAGGATACTTAACCAAAGGAAGGTATATGCAGACAATTTTTTTAAGATATCGTTAAATATTTTACACTTGCTTCGAAATTAATCTCCATTCAAAAGCAGTATAGAACTAAACAGAATGCAATTAACTCGAATCCTTACAGTGGTAGATGAAAAATTCAAGAGTTTAAACGGCGTCTTTCAGTGCCTATTATGCACATTCCATTGTGAGAATCGAAAATATAAAATTAATAACCGAGATCGTAAGGGATGGAAGGCAATGGGATAAAGAAAAGCTATCGTAAAGTCTATGGAATAAACGTCGAATGGAAGGTAGAGGCGTGTACGTCGTATTATTCGTAGCTGTCCAGTTAGGCAGAGGAGTCCCCTGATGGGATTATAATGTGAATATAATGGCAAGCTTCCGCACTACGCAACCCTTTCATCTCCCACTCCTGCGATATGCCTTAACCTTCCTTCGAAAACCCTTCTGAGTTGCTTGGAAGTTTAATCGACTATTTGGACGATTTTCTGGACCTTAAGCCACCACACTTTTTGTACGCTTTGTGAATATAATAGATACATACGGAAACACTATATTATCTTCTTTCGTGTACTTATAACACATATCTTTTTTAATGAATCAAATCTACGTACGCTAATTTAGGAAGGTATATGATGTTTTATGACGAGATTTAATTTTTTATTGTTTGGATGAAATGCAGTGGGTAATGTGGGAAAAGGGTCATATAACGAGAGAGTCGCATAAGTCGCTAGTTTTCGAAGTTATTGATTTTTGAGTTTGAAAGTGTAGGGTTTGAAGATTTAGGGAAACATTTGAAAATTGTAGGAATTTAAATTATTTAAAAATCTTTATTCAAGAAGTCCAAAAATATGCAAACTTGAAAACGCAGTTACATTGCACCCTCACGTAAGCGAATACCACACATAGTATCTAGTAATAACAAATATATTTGCATGCGATTAAAACTGTCTAAACAAATAAAAGGAGAAAAAGATCCAATCGGAATACTCGAAATCGCTACGGCGCTATCAGTCGTATCTAAGCACGCAACATGCCGGACATATTTTCGATCGACGTAATCAAACTGGAAGTAAAACGCGCGATTGCTATCGTTCGTAGAAAAATATTCGAGACGGTAGAATGAAAACTCGTTGATTACGCAATTTCTCTGGTGTTCGATACGACGATCACCTGCGGCAGCTCTCGGATACTTCCTCCTCCTTTTTTTTGCTTCTTCTTCTCTTTCTTTTACATCGATCGAAACTCATGACGCAATCCGAAACACGTATTTATTGGTATTTGTAATATGTCGTATGGTGGCGAAGAATTTTAAATCGCAAATTACGAGCCATATTAAGTAATGGGTCCCCTGCAATCGTGTTTTACGCTCGGCCAAAGAAACCGAAAGAGTCACGTTTTTCTCCGATAAATTACTCTGAACTTGACACATCGAATCCAACGTGTATCGCGCTTAATTACATTCCGAGAGTCGTGTTCGTTTGCGTGCGATCCTACTACACCTGACTGCATTACTATATTTAACTCTCTTTACCATATATGATAATTAAACGATCTGTCGGTAGATGTATTTTATCGTTAGAAATCATAATAAACATCGTAATAACGTGAGCTATATATCGCTGCGCGAGTTATTCTTCAAAATGGTATGAGTTTTAAGAAACGAAAAAGCCAACCCTCGGGAAATACCAAGGCTTTACGAGTGAAATAGAGAATCTATTAAATGATAGTCATATACTTTGGTATAATGTACATAAGTGATACCGTTGATAAATGGAGGCATAAATGTGCTTAACAACACGTATACATCGCTTACGGACAGGTTCTTGGTATCTATAGAAATGTCTATTACGGTTCATTTCGAATGAACGATCCATAATTTTAAATACCTAAGTTTGAAAATGTCGATATTTTAATAAACTTAAAATTTCAAACTTGAAACCCTAAAGTCGAGGTCCCAAGTCCTTGTAACCCAAGATTGGAAGTTTGAAATTTTAAACTCCCAAACACCACAAACCCAAACTTCTGAAGTTTCAAAATAGTCCCAAAGTCCCAAAACTTAATATTCTAATGTCGAAAAGTCTAAAATTCCGAAATGCCCAAACCACCACGTGCAAATTACCTAAAGATTCCAAAAGAGTTCAAAGAGTCTCATTAAAAATTTAATAAAAATCTGTACTATAAAAATAGTCCAGTGAATAGAAACCTATTGAAACAACGAAACTCTTCTGTCGCCTCTTATCCTTATCCATTTTACTCACGCGAGACATTCGACGTACGTATGTATAATCTTCCTCGTGTTACTTTTTTTTACCGCTTCCTGCTTATAATTCAAGGATCAACGCGCACGCCCTGGACATCTTCGTTCCCGATGGAATAAGTTACGACGTCATGCAACGTTCGACGCTTCGACGTTCGCACAATGGCACGATAAATCAGCGTCAAACGTATGGTTCATTTTGTTCGTCAATTTGTTGGATACCACCGTTCACCACTCGCTTAGTAGATTCCGAACTTTACGTTGTTCGCGCGCATTCATAAGCATCGCGATTCTCTAACGGCGCGACATTTACCGTCATCGTATAGATTCAAGTAGGCCTTCGTGCTTACACGCACGATTCATCGTGTCACACTCGGTAACCAGTTACGTATGTACGTATACAGCGGTCCTCAAAAGATTATGTACACTTGCTATCGCTGAAATATCTAGGAGCTTATTGTACGTGTATGGGAATGTCTTCCAGAAGATGGACATGAAAAAATCATTTGATAAGAATAATCTGATTTACTAATCCTGTCTCAATCTAACATAAACACAATAACCTTAACCTTACCTAACTTTGATCCAGTTATGTTAATCTGACCTAACCTTAACACAATAACGTTAATGTAACCTAACCTTAATACAATAACTTTAATATGACCTAACCTTAATACAATAACGTTAATATTACCTAACCCTACGTGAATGTCGTTGACCTAACCTAATATTAAGACAATAACGTTAATATGACCTAACTTTAGTACAGTAACTTTAATATGACCTAACCTTAATACAATAACATTATTATTACCTAACCCTAAGTGAATGTCGTTGACCCAATCTAACATGAAGATAATAACGTTAATATAACCTAACCTTAATACAATAACGTTAACATCACCTAACCTTAAGTAAATGTCTTAACCTAACGTTAAGACAATAACGTTAATTAAACCTAACCTTAACAAAATAATATTGGTCTAACCTAACCTTACCACAATAACCTAACTTAAAGTTTAGATTGATCCCTAATAGCGTATATCCTTTTTGAGACAATCTGTATACTGTTTGAATGTGTACACCTTGCTGTCCGTGCATAGGGGTGCATTCTCTGCCCGCGATGCACCGTAATGCAGAAAACGCTGATTTATCATTGCGACATAACAAGCGCGTGTGTATGTGCGTTTCCTTCTCTCTATTTACAAACACGAGCAACGTTATACCTCGCCTCGCCGTAACTCCTGTTTCATTCAACTCCTACGGGACTGGTTGTTGGGAAATAGTTCAAAAAGCGCGTCAGATAGTCACCGATAAAGTTGTAGTAACGCAGCGGCCGGAGAGATTAATTATTAAGATCCGTGCAGAATCTATTTGTATCATAGACACATACCTAAATAATTGACACGATCAATTCGAACGATTGCGTGTTCCGATTCATTGATTCCGATAAGTTCAGTTAAAAAATTTATCATGACACTTATAACAGATAACGAATACGGAAAAGTTATAAAATTTGAAAGAAGTTTTTTCTGAATATTTTACTCGTTCAATGAAAGAATGTTGTAACAGAAGTTTGTTATCCGAGAAACAACACTGCACTATCATTTAATACAATAACTAGAACGTACATTCTCATGAATCATGCAAAACGTTTACGTATCCAGCATTTAATAATACGGACTCGCTCGTAACCACGAGAAGTTGAGCATAGCAAGTATTCCAGTGACTGGAACACAGGTATCCAAATTGCACGGTTAACCAAATGGTAGAGAGTGCACTTTTTTTAGGGACATTTACGAGTCCTTTCCTAGCGGCACAAACTGATCGAATAGCACAGAGCCGAGAGTGAGTGGCCTCATTCCAAGCAATTCCATTCCATTCCATACCGTAGCGGACCATTCGGTTCGATCACGCCACAGAAGTACATAAGACATTATGTAAGAGCAGTTTCCGAAGAATTTTGTGTACCAATCGAGCCATTTGCCACACGGACGTATCCGAGATACCAGAAAAACGATCGACGGACGACTCGTTTATATTCAAGAAGCTGTTCCACTTGCGTATAACGGTAGGAAAATGTTATTGTAGGAGAATACGAAACGGTTCATTCAACAGAATGATTCATAATTCTTGAAATTTATGCGGGGCCGTTCTAAATTTCGCTTAAATAAATATCCTCAATTTTTATTAATAACTCTTTTCTGAATAAGTCAATACCTCTTTGTGAATTTCCGGAAGGTCTTTTAATTCACAAATTACAATTTCACAGAAATAAAACTACAGAAATTGAACGCAGATAACCAACAGTCTCGTGATCCTAATTATCCATCACTATCTCGTGTCACAACTCGCGTCTGTAAAAGCCATAAGTATTCGTTGATTTAAAGGGAATAGTAAATACCAGCAACAAATCAGCGGTTCGTTTGCAGGCAACGCATGCAGGCATTCCATACATCGCATTCCCAATGGAGCGGTGAACCACGTGAATACGTGATACCGAAACACAAAAGTGTGAAAGCAAGTTACTTCATCCATTTTCCTCTAAAAGGTATGCAACAATAAGCCATATAACGAACAACATCGGCCGCGTCATCGGGAATTTAGTACGGCGACGAGTTAACTTTAGCAAGCATAAATGGACTGGCATAATCTACACCGGCGATAATCCACATCGACCTGCAGGTATACTCCGAGCCTAATGCACCTCGGGCTCGTACGTTTCAAAGCAGATGGTAGCCATTCATCGTTAAAGGCCTGCACGACGTATTCGCGTATCAAACTACTCTCCTAGAGCTTTCGCGGGAATACGAATTTTATCGTTGCAATTAACATAACGCGTCTAGATACACGCATTCCGAAGATGCAATACCTCAGTTACTCGGCGTAACGCACATCTAATAGCAAAATTAACGAACACAGCGTAAGTGCGTCTTAATTACTCGGATCCTGCGATACCGCGGATATTAAAGGCCTGACATGAACGGTCGTTCGAATTTATGTTTCACTCGGGAAACGTTTACCGGACAGTTTCCAAGGAAATTGTAATGAAGCGATAAGATCTTATTATATGTCCGTTAACTCGATCCTTTGCTCGACATATCTCCCGACTTGATGTCTTTGTACAGGACATTTTTGCTTATGTGTTTGTCGATATTTATTGATCAATTATCGATGTTGGACGTGAAGGTATATAATGGTATTACAAGTATTTTGTGCGTTTCACTGAGATATCTAATTTTACTCCGATATGACTGCTATTTTACATCTGTAGACTTAAGAGATACAAGTTCGGCCCCAGATTACGCGAATAGAAGGAATGAAGCTTTTCTTCTAATGTATCATATATGGAAGTTACGAAGAACATGACATCGATATGACATAAACGTTGCAATAATGCAGCAGAAAATCTATGTTATAAAAGGGAGAACATATGTGCTAAAGGAGACATATGTACCTAATTTGTTATGTGCTTTCTATGAGTCCCTATAAGTTCATGCTCAAAGTACTTGACGAAGTTCACGAAGATAGTGGAGAACAAGTGAATTATCCTTTTTGATCGCGGTGACGTCAATCCGATACGAAATAACTACAAAAACCATGGAATCAACCCTGTGCCCTATTAAGGTAACTTTTTCGTAGGGGGCTTCAAAGAAGCAGCCTGGCCAAATGATCGGAGCGAGCAAAGTTGAAATTACCGATCTAAACGAATCCTTGGAATTTCGTGGTTGCATGGACGTGCGTCGATTGGCGTCTCGCGGGCGTCGAGAGGAGAACAGAAGAGAGTCGAATTAAATCGCCGCGGCAGGGCTACATCCTGGGGATCGTAATTATACGGCGGGTCCATCCGACTATTTTTGGGCCGCACGGCCCCGGGCGAGGCGTCGTTAGTTTGATAGTTCCCGGATACGGCAGCCATACGGTTAACGTGTATAACGACGTTCGTGCCATTCGAGTTTAATAACAGAGATGCGAGGGCATGAACAAAAAAAATGAGCCAGACGACAGCGCGACGCCGGCCGAAGCCACAGGCACGCAGGTCAATCTGACCCGGACCGCCGAAAATTCCTACGAGACCCTAAAGGTCGTGTACTACCCTCCGGATATCGCCGCAGGCGTTCCCTGCTCTCTTGAATTTGGACACTTCAGAATTTCCTGTACTCATAGGTATTCTGAGTTATTCTATATACACGTGCACCCATATCTCTAGGTGTTCAGATATTTTTAGATATGCATAGCTTTCGAGACATCTAGATTCATAGTTATTCTTAGGTTTTTCTTTATAGACATTTTTTAGATACCTCGATATTACCATGTTGTGCTATATCCATAGATTCATCTCTAGATATCTAAATTCCTATGTATTCACATTCATAGATGAGCAAATGAGTACGTTCTTAAATCCTTTCCCCAAATTCGTACATTCATAAAAATGTAGAAATTAAAATATTTAGAAAGTTCAAAGTTTGAAATCCGAATGAAGAAACAGAACTCGTTAGTACACACTACAGCACTCAACTCGTAAGTCACTGCTCTACATCATGATGTTTTACTAAGCCATTAACATTCCAAAGCCTTATCGACATTCCGGTAAAGTTAAAAGCTACTAACCGAAAATAAAATCCATAAAGAAGCAGCACGATAGGCAACCGAGAACGATCTCGCTAAACGGTTGCACTATCGATTTTTACTATTATTAGTGTTAGTATTTACCAATAGCAATAAAAGAATCGAAGCTACAGAAGCGTCGTGAAATGGTTGTGTAAACATCCACGGAATATTCTTATAAGTGGTAGCGCAGTGTAAACATCCATTACATCCCACGAACAAGTTAATCAACGACGGTCAAACCCGAGACTGTATAAACAAAAGGATAGATGTATTCCCTTAACGCGTAAGGAACGCTAATTACCAAGCAATAGCGCCAATAAGGTATGGGGCGAGGTTGCCTTCGATAAATGATGGAACAAAAGGCGTAGGGGACGCCATAAAGCTTGATCCACGCCTAGGAAGCTGGAATGCGTGAAGATAACTTAAAGTCGAGAAGGTAATGCACGCATACTTGTGAACGTCGAATACACTACCCTACAAAAGTACATGCACATTCTTAACGACATGCACGTTCATTCGAAATCAAAGATTCGGTGCGGTTAACTTCAGTAATTATTTCAGCTCCTCTCAAAACAATACATTACTCTAGATATTATTTTCAAAGAAAGACAGCTCTAATTATTATAATAAATTCACAGTGGACAAATCTGCAAACATACTCCACAACATCGAGAACACGTTTCATCCCTAACGAGCACATTTTATCACGAACACGCTCACAGCGTGAGAGGGTCAAACGGGCACTTTACAAAGCACCGA
This sequence comes from Megachile rotundata, assembly GCF_050947335.1. Taxonomy (NCBI): domain Eukaryota; kingdom Metazoa; phylum Arthropoda; class Insecta; order Hymenoptera; family Megachilidae; genus Megachile; species Megachile rotundata. The sequence continues at coordinate 8,440,157 of NC_134987.1, read as the reverse complement.
AAAATATTCGAAACGGTGAAATACTTTTGACTGGTAGTGTAAGTCCGCGTAATGGCCAGGACGCGGTGTGGCTGTCGTGTAAAGTATAAAGGAGTTATGCTCGATTATGCTTCGCCGGGCGTATAAGTGGCGCGTGTGCGCGTACATTACCAGGGAAAGGCTGTATGCGTGGGTGTTGCACTCGCGTGCACGTGCGCGCACACATGCGCGAGTGCTAAGTAGACACCGATAAATTGTTAGATAGATATAGCGTATCGTGCCGTTGGACGGGGCAAGATAATCACACCTTCAAGCATACTGCACCACCGTGTTAATTAGACCATAGACGTCTGGCTCGGTGTAAATGCACACATTAATCGGTTAGCTAAGGAAAAAGATGTTTAGAACAAAATGTGACTTATCCGATCCTCATGGATCTTTGGACGTACAATTAATACCCGAGGTTACATTTATAAATCGGTTTAATCGATTCTCATGTACAACTAATAGCCACATGATTCAAAGTAATTAATTTCCTGTTATTTTAATTTGAAACAATATTGTCCTATTTACTCTGTAAAATTAAACTCTGAAATTTCCATTGGCAAAAATAACAGCACAGTTTAAAATAAAGTTCTTAACAACATTTGTATATCGCAAATCTCTCGAAACTGCAAATAAAAAACTCGATAATATTTTCCTAGTATCGGTAATAACACAGAGTGCTAACTCGTTTAATATTCAATTGACGCAATAGATGTTTCCATTACCGTACTTCTTAACAAACGGTTTTTTTAATTTTCCGAGAAGCACGATGAGTAAACTCATCAATCTCCGTGTTTCCCCACTCGAAGCGTATCAAGAGATCAATCAGAATTTCAATTAGGAGGCATAAACGGTTTCAAGAACGAGCATCGGAATGCAGCGTGGTTCGAGCAGCCTCGAACTAGCGGAATCGTTCGATTTTTCGAACAATAGGTCAGATCGAAGCCATCGCTACGGGACACGTTATCTCACAGTCCGTGACGGATGACACAATGGAGTACATTGACACTACGTGCCACGCTATCTGGCAGTACCTCGTACCTGTACGCGTATATACCCGGAGAGGAATCAACGTGTGCGCGCAATTCTTGTACACGCATCGATATACACGCACGCGGAACGTTACGAAGGTGGAGGTACTTTCACCAGGTAGCCAAGTTCCTCGATGCACGCCGATAGCCAAGAGCAGCCCACTTTGAGAGTTGCATTCCGAGTGCATACTGCACCCTGCGTTTGCCACCTTTGGATTAACCCTTTCGCTTCGATCGACGCGAATATGTATATTCCTCCAATTGAAACTCAGTTTTGATAATAATGAAATTTATCGCGAAATTAAAGAGAGGAGTCAACATCAAGAGGAGTTGACATCATTCAATTTTGCCTAATCTTATGCTAAACAGTACAGAGATTGAATCACATCAAGTCTTTCAAAAATTGATTTCCACTGCGATAAGTATACATTAACATCCCTACATGTCCTCATATGTTCAGATCTCTAGATATTTTATCGCCAGATATTCTTAGATCTTACTGTGGATAACATACCTACTCTTTTACTTCATATCATGGAGTACTCCACATTTTTTAGATCTCCAGATACCTCTGAATACATATACTATATCTCCAGATCTATACACATTCCTCCATTCTGAAATTCCTAGATATACATATTCCTATAATCCTCGACACATGTCTATGTATTAAAATTTAGAATCATAAACAGTATTTCCACACAATAATAGTCATTGATAATATCGGGTAAAGGTTATTTAAATATCGGTGAATACATATCAATGCGGGCTACCATATTATGATACACCCCGTAGGAATACAAAAAAGAAAAGTAGTATATAACCATCAGTGTCAAGTGTAAACCGTGACTTGTGATTCCGTTTTGTTCTATTTACGTCACGTTACGATCCGTTCGTGACGAGAAACAAGTAAATATTTACTAGACGGCGAACGAAGTTTGCAGAGTTTATATCGTATGACGAGGTATGCAAATCCGAGGAGAGAGAAAAAAATCGTTTCAATGGTACATTGACACCGTATGTCGCATTATTATTTTTAAATGTACATGTACGCGTGTAGAATGGCACCTTCTCTGTACTTTCACCGGCTACCCAAGTTTCTCGATACTCACGATACGTTCGAGAGGATGCTACGAATATCACGCATGAATATTTCATGGAACTCTATAGCGAACGTCATCGAGAACTTCATTTCTAGTTACGTTTAATCATACGAAATCCCACACTTTGTAACCGATTTCTTAATTAATGTTTGCTGTGATCAAATGGTCAAAGGTAGTGATACTGGGCTAACATGGTGCTTAAACTGTTAAACCGATGAAAATGAAAGAGGAAGGACAAAGGACATTGGAAGACAAAGAATTCAATACGTTGGCTTTATAATATATTTCAAGATCATCAACATGTGTACATGAATGTAAATAATTAGTAAGCACATGAATCTAACCAAAGTATGCAAAAGAAAGATTTAACCAATGTATGAAACTAAAAGATCTAACCACAATATGAAAAATAAACCATGTCGAGCGAAGTTAATAGAAAAAACTTTCGATTCCTAGCGCCAGTAAATTCAAGCATCACGGAGCAGGTGTAGTCTTCCCAGTTCTTCAAGTATCTCGGACGCTATCAAAACCTGAATACCTCGCCGTTCAAAAACGAAGCCTTAAACTATCCTCGGATCGTTAGCATCACGCTGATGCGTCCGAGTTCCTCGACTCTTCTCAAATCGTTAGCTTTATCGCCGGCCGAGTAGTTTTTCGTGGGCAACACGAAGAAAATAAGTGAAAGAAGTCCACGGATGGACCGTGCGTGCGTTACATCTTCCCGCAAGTCCAGCAGTTACTGTCACACTCGCCCACGCGATCTCGTGCAAAGGACGATAATAGCGCGTTTAAGTACGTATAAATTCCGTCGTATAACTCTCGTGACTCCGTAGGGCGCTCAAGTGTGCCGTTAATAACCCCGCCAAGGAAAACGGTGCAAGAAGCAATGAATTTTCAAAAGCGGGAGACACATTCCTTCCTTCCTTCCTGCCTTTCTCCCTTCTTCTTTTTTCTTTCTTCTTTGACTAGTACGTGGGTGGATGTCGCGGGGCTACGTTGACTGAATTCGAAGACTACTTAGCTTCGAGAGAGCTGATCGGGATGGGTCGAATTCCTGGTAAGGACAAAGATATTTCGAAGAAAGCTTCAACCACGACGCAGAGAAAGCAAGCGGAACGGATCGTCGCTCGTCATAAATTTATTCGATATTTTAATATGATCCTACGACGGAGCCGCGAGGAACCGTATAAACGCTAAACACGACAACCATTTTATCGTGTTCATCTTGGTAGCTGATGTTAGATAATTTGAACGCTATTTTAACGCCTTATGAAGCATATCTAATGGTGAAGTACGTGAAAGGTTACTTTAACGACAGCGTAATTGGATTCGAGTGTATTAGCCTGTTCTGGAAACCTTCACCGTGTTCTCAATACCTGTGCCGCAAAAGCGAAACGTGTGTATCGAAACCCTTAAATTCCTGTATCCCTGTAAACATAGATCTCTATTCTCTACATCCTAGATCTTAGAGTGTTTAGGTTCAAATATCCTCAAACACTATCTCTGGATCCACATATCCTCACATATCATTGTCTCTAAACAGCTCCAGATTCAAACATCCTTAGACCTACTGTATTTCCGAAATGTACCACAATCCTAATGTTGAAACTTCAAACTTCAAATCTTCAAATTCTCTAATGTTTGATATTCAAAGTAATCAGGTTCATTTAGTACTTGTAAACCCAACTTGTATAATCCAAATAGTTATCCAGATTGCGTTAAACCTAGCTGCTTCTCCGTCTTCCAGTTACAGGTAAAAATAAAAAGTGAATGAAGAAAACACGTCACCTGAAGGATTCCCCGATGTCCGTCTCGGAATGACTCCCGGTGCGAAACCGTTGTAATAGATCGAGCGTGTAGAAGCGTGAAAGTCGAACGTGTCGTTGTAGCACGACGTTATAGAAAAGGGAGCCGTGTTCCGAGTCTCGGGGCAACGTGGCTCGTAGGCACGGCAATGTTGACCAGCTCGCTCGCAAATCGGGTACAAGGTAAAGGATTCGTACGTGAGTGGCGTTCCAACGGCATCAGGTTTTATCGTGGATCGTACCGCGGCTTCATTATTCGTTTCTGGCACGTACGGGCATTCACACCCGTTCGAGCCACGATCGGGCTTGCCAGCGGGTTTCTTTCCTCCTCCTTCGAGAGCACAACGAAGAAACAGAATCCACCACGATTCCTTTGGCCCGATCCAAGGTACGGCCCTCCCCTATCCAACCTACTCGGATGCATAACGAGTAGTTCTCGCGTTCCTTGCCATTTCTACCGAGAAAGACGTGTATGCGGTAGAGATGCGATCAAGTTCAATATGTACTCGCAAATACCAGTTCAGTGCAAAACTAGTCTCATTTCGGCGGACATCACTCGTCACGGAAAATATTTCTATATGTAGGGTATATTTCTATAGGGTGCACTTTTCGTTTAAAATGGAGGGACATCATCCATTTTCTAGCTCTCACATTTTTAAACCCCCAAATTCTCAAACTTCTAAATTCGAAAATTATTCCATTTTCTAAATCCCCAAAGTCCCAAAATCCTAACTTCTGAAGTCCTCAAATTTTCTTAAAGTTCTCAAATTCTTTACAAACCTAAAAATTTCGAAATTTTTTCGAATTCGCCCTAAAAAAAGTCCGCCATGCCCGTCACTGTACGTGGATCTCATCACTAGTATGCAGCTACCTTTCGAGAGGATGCCAACGCGCCACGGACCACTCGGCAGATGCTTCGAGGATATTTTTATCGTGCCGAGCCCATTGTTCACTGTTTACGGTAAAAGCGATTTATGTTCCCTCATTGATGTACGAATCGATCTGAAATTGTAATCGCGTGGAAAGGGAGACCGCGTAAGTCTTTGTTGATTTTCAAGTCGAACCGGCAACCTTTCTATTCTCGTTAAGATGGCATACGTTTCTTAACCCTTTCGTAACTTCAATTGTTACACTTGATCAACATTTTACACTAAAATCAATATTTTTCTCCCAAACTGAAATTTGTACTTCTAAAATTTGTACATGTATGGAAAATTACAAACATGGAGTAATAACACGTAATAAGATGAAATAATAACATATAATTAACATGTCATTTTCCTGTCATTAACCAGAAGGGCTATTTCGAAGATAACCACGTTGTAATTATAGAAGAAATAAAAACCTATCTATTAATTTTGTTGCCTTTTAATGTTACTTGATTGGACAAAAAACAGGTCTATAGCGAGCTTTAAAAATCGTACTCCATATCAGATGCTATTATCCTATCATTAGTCAGGAGCACTACTTTGAAAATGACTATATTACAATTCTAGAATAAGCAAAAAGTGTATTGGCTATCTATTAATTTCGTTGTGTTTCTTTCATTGAACAGATGTCTACAGTAAGAATCGAAAATTAGATACTCCGTATTAGTCTTCCTATCATTACTTAAGAAGGCTACTTTGACCATATAATTTAAAAACAAGAGAACTGATCTATTTTATCTTGTTTTAACATTAGTTTGAACAGACGTGTCTGCGGAAAGTTTACCAAACCACATAGTTTATAAAACGAGAACTAGTTCGAAGATGAAGAATAAATAAAAAAATGAATTCTTTTATATGAATTTTTTGGACGAACCAGGTACTGTGACCCGGTCCTCCGAGTCGGAGACAAGGCGTGGAATTGTTCGAAATAACCTTCGTGCGGTTTGAGGTCCGGCTGCAACGTGACCGTGAAGGTCGAAACACCGCAAGCCCTTCGCATAAATTCCTTTCTATGGTACGTTCTCCCTAAGTTTACCCGAGAGGAGTCGTGCTCCTCGACGGAATATCAATGATGGTACCACATAAATTGAGAGATGCCCTCGCGAGTCGCTAAGAAATCACCTTATCAAAGAATAACTCTCGTAACTTATTTCACCCGGGCTATGTACACACAATTATTTCGCGCTGCACGAAAGTGCTACTTTTTATTCCGTGTCTCTTCGCATGCCCGATGTTTATGCGAAATGGTAATATGAACGGGAAACGCCACGGGTTACATGCGGGTATCCTAAAATATTGGTATGGGACCCCAAAACTTTGCCTTCTCATACCAACTTTAAGGGCTTTAACTTGCACATCTTCGAGCTTTATATTTACAAATTTACACTAAAAATCTTATTTACTAACTTCCATATTCAGAAACTTGGATTATAATATACTCATAAATCTGAATATATTAAATTCCAAACGGGGCAGCTTTCTTAGCAATCGTGTTTGAAATGCTTTTCTACATCAAAATGTATACTACTTAATAAATAGTATATACATATAAAACATTTACTTCCTTAATTCTTAAGGTGTCCGTTCTTGTTCTAAAATGTCCGCTTGGACTAAAAATGTGAAAGTGTTCTGGTTTTAAGAGAAATTATGAAAAGAAAAAAGCTATTAAGACCTAGGATTTTAAGAGTATCGACAGAAAATTGAACTATTCCCACAGTTGTCACACGGAAATAAAAGTAATGGCTAGCATCTTGCTTTTCACGTGAACAAGCGTTGCGAAGGAATCCAACGTTCGTGATGTTGGCGCGTAAATAAACAAGACACGAAGAAAAGCCAGGGATGTAAATTCAATCGAAGCGGTTACCTTGAGCGCCATTTAAATCAACGGAATTCCAACATGCTGCACGAGAGAAGCTGCTAACTATCGGACTTCTAGCAACAATCAACGATGCCCTGGAAGGCTGGCCAAAGAAAAAGTTGCAGTGGATGCTTTGCAACCTGGCAATAAATTATAAATTGTGATCAGGCAGGCGGTGCTCATCGATGCATTATGGATCGTGCGGCCGGGATTATGCAGGTCGAGCCACGCGGACATCTGTAAATCTTACGTTACACGTTGAACCTTCTATACAGACCGTTTTACATCCGATCCTGGACTCGATCATATCCTACGATCGTTACGGAGTCGTAAAAGGGTGTGTAAAATAGGCAACGTTTTATTCGGGGCATTCCCCTAGGAAACATTATGGAAAATTGTGGAGATGCAGAAAATGGAAGAAAACATCGAAACTCGCTTTTGATAAATTCGTGAATTTGGATATTTATATGGAATAGCTTCAGTGACTTAAAAATTTAGGAGATATTTGAAAATTTGTTAATTTGTGAATTGGAAGTTTAGCTTGGGGATTTGTAGATGGAAATTCGGAGAATTGAAAATTTGCTTTTCTACGTTCGAACGTTAGTCCCTTCCACCCCTAGTTATACCTGGACGTCCTTCGGCATACCAAGGATTCCCTAGGCCCTAATTTGCTCTAAACAAACTAACAGGTAACCGTTTTTCATTATCGCCAAAAACGAGGGAATGATTGAGGTGGCCCATTTTAGATGCTCCACCCTGTAGACTTTCGCGTCGTGACCCGCGAACTAGCCGTACCGGTTACGATCGTTCCAACAGATCCGACCCGTGTGTTGTTGCGTTCGAAGATCGATTATAAGCGTGAAATAAGAGAGAAGAAAAAAGTCCGAAGAGAGGAGAGTGGGTTAGAGGAGGAAGAACGGAGAAAAGGAAGGAAGATTGAAAAAGAAAGAAGAGTAAAAAGAAGAAGCTGCTGGTTCCAGACTTTATATAGAATCTGGACTGTGTAGCTACCGACCACCATCTGTCGTCCGACTATAGATACTAATCTTCAACGTTGAAGAGATAAAGGGCGAAGAGGGAGGAGATCGAGCTTTGTCTTAGCCGCCCCTTTGGCATTCCTTCGTTCCAGCCAACTTCAGCCCAAGAATTATAATCACCCCGTGGTATCCCCCGAATATTTAGACCTTCGTAGACAATTTTTACAGCTGGAACCGTACCAGAGGAAGAGAGACGAAACGGACAGAATCGACCTGCAAAGACGAACGAGAGAGACGGCAACAGAAGCACCTGCGCGTATCCGCCTTCGACCACATTCTTTCTGAAAAATAGAAAAATAGCTCCGGAATCCTTGGCTGCTTTCGTCAGTGCACTCGGCCTCTGTGCCATTCTATTAACCGTAAAAAGCCGAAAAAATCAAACGGGCGGCCCCTTTGGGAAAACTTCGATTTTTCTTCCAATAACGATTAGCTTGATTGATCGGAACCCAACAGAGCTTGGGAATATAACTCCAGAATCATTACCGAAAATATATTACTGAATCTTCGTTGTTTGAACGATGACATTCGCGTCCAAAATTTGCAGTATGCCAATATTTGCCATTAATTATTAAGTCTGACGAATTTCCGAAAATTTGTCCGTTTCGTTGACCGATCCGTGCATTCGAGCACGTCTCATCAACCTTTTCGTTCCCTCGACTCTCCCGAAAAGATCGTTGAAAACAAAGAGCAAACGAACACGTACGAGGACATATCGTGACATCATCAAGATATCATTCATTACGGTTCTGGTATCGTATAATTAATCTCGCACACTGTGGTATGCCTAAACTGTACGTGATGATCCAACATTTTGGTTCCTTCTGGAATGTCCTGAATTTCTTGCTCGACTATCGTTCTCATCAGTTTTGATCTCGTTACTATTTATGTTTATGTAGATACATATTTTTATAGACTTTCTATGTTTTTTCTGTATATTGACAAATTTTGTTATTTGAAAAGATGGAGCAGTTATTCTATAACAGCTTCAATGTTGTTCCATCATAACTTCAATGTTTAAAATTAAAAATGAAATGCAAGAACGTAGTCAGAAGTAGTATCTTTTTATATGGGAGATATTTCGGTTGATAAATTTATGAGACACCGCCGTGAGCTATTACTGCTCAATAAGACGCTTAAACATCTGATAACAGTACCGGTAATCAGTGTCGAAGGGATCGTCGAATCGAGAGCCAACAGCGAGGCATCTTGTGAGACGCGCGAGACAGCGAAGAGAGAGGAGTCTTTGGTATACCGTGCTAACGGCTTTTGCGAATTTTCGGCACGGGACAGCTGATGTATTCTGGCTTAACACATACTTTCGTCCTCTCGTAACCGCGGTAGTTAGGGGGCTCGATGGAAACGTAATCACCGAGGGGAATATTGGACCAGCGCGGCTTGGCCAATCTCCTTTTTCCGTGGTAACCTCCTCTCGAAATTCGCAACGGTTACCTACGGGCGCGCGTACAGGGTGTCCGCGATTATCATAATTATATCTCGATACGATGAGTCATATGCTGTCCGGTCGGATGTGTGCTCGTAAACGCGAGGAATCGAGAGGAGAAGCGAGAGGATCGCGTACGCGCTCCGTTGTGTACCGTTTCGAATCGGTTGCTTCGAAAACCTGTACGATCGTTGCTTCGATTCGTTCTTTCACCGCGCTGCCCGTCCACATGGGGAAACACGATCACGTAGCTCGCGATACACAGGGTGGTGATAAATAATCCATGACGACGATCCGCCGCCGGCTTCGATCCTGAACACGACGTTCAATTTTATCTAACACGACAGAGCTCTCGTTATATTTGCCGCACATTCTTGGCGATATATCGCGTTGGCCGAAAAGTTTCCTTTCTATGCTCGTTTCCCATCACTGGTGTGTAATGACACTACTATGCGTGAATGACGATGGAATGCGTGAACCGCGATGTGTGAACGACACTGGTATGTGTGAAATCCGTGTAAAACTGGTAATATGACGAGAGTCTACTATCAACAGTAGTGCATTGAACAATAATGATTTAGTAAAATAAAAAGTATATGTAGTCATTGTTAATCTCGAGTATTAAGATACTAACGACAAATAATTAAGAAGAAAGATGTGTTTTGCTTGGCTCGAATACTTCGAATGGTTCGAACAGCTAATACGTGCTAACGGTGTTTAAACGACCTTTCGAATGTCGACTGAGGAGATGCCTGGGTATTATTTACCCTGGTACAAAGACCTTCAACGTAGCCCCGAAAGGTATTTTGCACGGGTAATATTTACCCGAGGCAAACATACGAAAGTACGAAGCAACAGAGCGAGGGTGTAAGAGTTACAAAACTAACGTGGTTGGTATGTTACCGAATGTAGAACTCTGTTTATCCGACTAAATTTTATCGATTATACTAACTGGTAATTCGTTAATAAATTGTTAGGTTGCGTAATAAGTTTCCGTAGGAAAATGGAATACGTGCGTAATGAATTCGAGTACGTTGGAAGGAATTTAACCTTGTTTAATACAATTAACTGTTAACGTAGATGATACGCTGAAATATAAACCTGAGAAATAGGAGAAGCAGAAATTCTACGCGATGAAAGACTGACACTAAGCTATTAATATTTTTGAAATTTGTGCGGTCGGAATTATTACATCAAGAATTGGAACAGTATTTCCCTGCATCAAACTACTTTCAGCCATATAATACACGATAGTCACGGCTACCATTTCCTACGTATTAACATTCAATACGACGAACCTTATGTTGAAGAGAGCGCCGCGTCAAGAAACCGTTTTGTGCCTACAATCAGGCATTTCTGTACTATTACGGTTGCATACGATAAAAGTTATGAATGCATTAAAAAATCGTATAAAAACTATAGAACTAATATTCGTTAAAAAATAAGATCGAATTCAGTACAAAAGTCTACATTCACGAAATTGATAAAAGTTCAGATTTTAATTTTCGCGGTCTTCGTGCACCACCGTTCAGGAATTAATACCTATTTTTTTTATTACTATACGTCGCAGAAACTAGTAATTTACTAGACAATTTTTATCTGAATTACCTACGGTGATTATCTGACACCGATAGTGTGTTTAAATGCGGTTCATGTTCGCAACGAGATTACTTTTTTCAGATATAAACCAGAAGTTAACCTCAACAATAGTGGATACACGCGGTCGAATGCGCGGGTGCCGCAAGTTGGAATGTGCGCATGCGCATCCACTGTGGAATGTGCCCTCTCCCCATCGGCTATCTCTTCCCGTCCCGCAAATAGCGATGGATTCGAAACACTTTCAAACATTTCGAATATTATTCAAAACCAACAGCAAAATATTGAAGAAATTTAATGAGATCCGATGAAATAACTAGTAACATTATTATCTCACATTTTCTCTCATAAAGTAACCTGAACACGAAATCATAACCTCTAGTGCTGTTGAATATTTCTATCATTTTTTAAACTTTTTAATACCATTGACATTTTTGTCTTACGAATTCTTACGTATTTGCGTTTAAATAATATTTGGAGTAATGTTTGATATTTTATGCGAATAATTTTATTAAATGTCTATCACTATACTCACATTCGTGTACCCCCTACTTGTCACATAAATAATATATAATATTGCAACTATGTTTAGCTTAAATATATCAAGTAAATCAATTCAGTAATATAGGTTTGATTGTGAAACAAACATACATTTCATTTTTACATAGTAAGAAGATACATTATAATGTTAGGTTATCTTATATACAACATACAAGGCAAATATAAATTCTTATGGTTTTTATACATGACAAAAATATTTAACATTGTCATATTGGAATCCACGTGAAAGTAAAAAGTTCTCTATTTAAAGAATATTACAACTAGAAAGAGGACAATCCTCGATTTATTCTATACTTTATTGCATATCATATTTTGACAATGTTTCAATTATATTGCTCGCGCCTTTTAATAAGATGGCGTCGTATTGAAATATGTCGTCACGAGAAAAATTCAAAACGCTAATTACAAAGTTTGATATCAAAACATGTACATCGACTGATTTTTATTGATAAAAGTACAAAATATATAAATTAAAAAGGACTTACCTCTTGTTCATGTACTCGATGATTTATCTCGACGAAAAGAACATCCCGGCGATGCACTTAATCCGGTTAATCCAACGTAACACAAAGAAGCGTGCTTTAGGCGCGCAACAGGTAGCCGTAACGAATAAAACACTTTTGTGCAAGAATTATCATAAAATACACAACACTACACAAATCGCACGTTTGCCGCCGCTAACACGAGATTCTACAATCTCGCGTGAACTTCGACACGGACGAAATTCTTTCTATCACATGTTACTCGAATCACGAAAAAACCGTTCTGATAGTATCGCGAAAAACATTTTTGCTCGAATTAGAATGCATTAATCTCGCTGTTAATCGTTATACGTGCAAGCTTTTTCGTTAAAATTTAGGACACAGTTCTGTAAAACGAAACGTTCGAGACTCGAAGAAACACCGACACAACGTGCTCTACCGGCGGCCGGCGACCGACTGACGAGCGGCGCGCGCCGATTTCCCATAGTCGACTAAACTAACCGCCGCGATTCTCGCACTTTACGAAACTACGCGCGAATTCACCGAACTATTCAAATTTTCCGATTAGACGCAAGGTGATTCGACAAAATTTTTCAATAAATTTTACTTCAGATATCGCTTATGAAAACCATTGTTATATCTGAGACGATTAAAACTTTAATTTTTATTGCAATTCTTTGAAATTTGTTCTGATATTTTCTACTACAATCTAAATGAAACGAAGCCCCCTGTTATTATACAACTGATGCTTATTATACTTTAATATACTATGTTATTATATTTTAATAAAAATTTCATTTTATATTAAAATAATTTCTATGTTTATACACGTATTATAATTCACATTTTGCTAATATAAAAAAATGTAATTATAAAAATGCAATATATTAAATTAAAATAATTTATTAAATATATTAAAATTATTAATTATACTGTTAGTATTGCATCAATGAAAGTATACAAAATTTATTACATATTACAGAATGGTAATTATTAGTTATTTTTTGTATTAATACCATAAACATTTTTTATAGTAAATAAATAATTTATTCATATGCCTGCATAAAGATTAATTATATTATATCCAAAATGTTTATTCTACCATAATAAGTGTATTCAAAGTAGAAATATGTAAAGTATATAAGAAATGTTCAAGATTTATCAAAATACACAGGAATAAAATCAAACTACCCGCTGTATTATTTTTTATCAGACAAATGCTACCATCTAACGGTGGAAATGGCAGACGCACGACTTTGATAGGTTTAGAAAAGCAACGTTTCTGAGCGGACATAGCGGGCGCCATAATCAACGGAACTATCTGCAAAGATCACAGTGTGACGTAAACGACGATCTAAACAAGTATCAGCTGTGTAGCAGTCATTGTTCGTATCCGTTTTGGCAGTCGTACAAGAATTCTGTTTTTCTTCGTTTTCTGATCGTCGGGCATCAGGTCCGACGGGACAGACGGTGTACGGATTAGTTTGAAAGAGAAGTGTAAAAAAAAGGGGGGAGGCTACGAGTTTTCCGTGCAACGCAACCGTGGCTGCGTGCGTGCTCCAGCCCCAGCCCCACCAACGATCTTAGGGACAATAATCGTGTGAAAAACGGGGCGGTACGCGCATAAGCCTGGCCTCGAGCAGCGAGTCAGACGACGGTGGACTCGCTCCGCCACCGTGCAAAAGGTCTCGTAGTTCTCTGCCGACTACCCTACGACCAGCGGACGAGCACCACACCGATCCTGAGATGGAAAACTATCGGTAACGCAATCAGGGCCCTAGAACACCGCGAACGCGTAGTCAACACACGAAGGGGCTTACCCCCTTCGTAATGACGCTCTCACGTGTATCTTCTTCCTTACAGAATCTCAAGACGTATCGACGTCGGATTCCTTTCATATGTGCTGTCTATCAAGCGGTTTTCTTATTTCTTGAAATCCTTTCATCGAATAGTCATAGATCTTTTGTATACAAGCATAGAATTTTAAAGTTTTTGCAAAAAAAGTAAAAAGAAGAAATACTTGAGTCAAGATAGAATGTACCGATTAATACACATAAGTGTTAATATTGCGGAGTACCATTGTCATCACGGGTAACATTTCCGTGTGCATGACAGCATAATGCAACAGCAGACTTCAAACGGTGGCATTTCGTCCGGGCTTCAGCAAAATGGCTCTACAGCTGACTCTGGCGGACCTCATGCGAATGGCAACGTGATACCGGAATCAGATAATGACATCAATGGTGTGAACGGGGAAACGAATCAAAACTTAGGACCTCCGAAAGTAATGGACAAAACTAATCAAGATATTGTGAGACTCATTGGACAACATTTGAAGACAGTTGGACTTAAGTATGTACCGTTTGTTCGGTCCTATGTATTTATAAATTGCAATGGATACAAATATTTTCAATGAAAACCTGTGTACATTGAATGGGAATTATGTGATTTCTATAGTACTTCAAATTGAAGATTTGATATTGTAGTTATACTTTAGTGCTAAGCTTTCTTTCTTTGTTATAAGTTTGCAATGTTTTCTTTGTTTCTTAAGTTTTCTTTGTATGTATGCATTTATCAGAAGTATTGTATCACAACCTATCTGGACTGTGCAGTATGTGGTGGGAGAAAGCTAATTATAGAACTTTGAAATATAGTCACTAGTATCTGCAAGTTATATTTGCTTTATAATGATATAGGCAATTGAAAAAAGGTATGTGCATAATAGGTGCACAGATTGTATTTATAATGAGTATATTGTTATATTCTGTACAATCTTTAATAACATACTAAAAGAGTTCAGTTACTATTAAATAGAAATGAATAGTTACACAAATGGAATTTATTAATTCAAATATGTTTTTAATAAAATTATATAATTAATATGTTTCATTACCATTGACAAGTTATAATTAACTGTATGAAATTTGTTTGTAGTCGTACCGCAGATCTTCTTATGCAAGAGTCAGGTTGTCGTCTAGATCATCCAGCAGCCGCAAAGTTTAGACAGCATGTTATGGATGGTGACTGGACCAAGGCAGAACATGACCTTAGTGAGCTTAAAACATTTTTAAATGGTGCAAATCAAAGTCTAGTGGTAAGTATGTTCAAATTTAGAAACTTTTAAAAGTAATTGAATAAGTAATACATTAACTTTTCATTTGCAGGAAATGAAGTTCTTACTACTAGAACAAAAATACTTAGAATATTTGGAGGAAGGATTAGTATTGGAAGCATTGCAAGTTTTACGCAATGAACTCACACCTTTAGGTCATAACACAGGTCGTGTCCATCAATTATCTGCATTTATGATGTGCAGTGGACGTGATGAATTGCAGGTACTATGTTATGTACTTCACTAATAATGCAATATTATATTGTACACTCACACATATACATGTAGTAAAATATGCATTATATATATTTCTCTGTATTATTGTTTCATTACTAATGAACTTTTAAAGAAATCAATTTTGAAAACATATAAAAATATTCTGAAACTAACCTATTACTGAAAATTTGATCACTAGCAAATAGACACTTGTTAACAGACACGTGCAGGCTGGGATGGCAAAGGTGCAGTTTCGAGAGCTGCTCTAATGGACAGACTACAGAAATACCTGCCACCCTCTATTATGTTACCACCACGACGCCTTCACTCTCTTTTGTGCCAAGCTGTGGAAATGCAAAATCAACAGTGTACATACCATGTAACACACACTCAGGTAGTAATTATTTATTACCTTTTAAAAATCGGAAGTTTTATTTCTAATATTTTTGTAGTATTCTTGTATAACAAAATTATTTTATTTGTATTCATTTTTACGAATGTTTAACAGAATACTTTATGGATTAGCATTGATTTCTGTCCCTAAATTGTATTTAACTATTCTCTAGTTTTACATTGATATAATTACAATTTTTGTTTTTGTATTAGACAAGTTTAGAGAACGTATCGTTACTCGTGGACCACAGCTGTAGCAAAGAACAGTTTCCGTGCCATACTATACAGGTGCTCAATAATCATTGTGATGAAGTATGGTATTGTAAATTCTCTCCAGATGGTCGTAAGCTAGCTACAGGTTCTAAAGATATGACAGTAATTATTTGGGACGTGGATCCAGTAAGCATATTATTGAATACAGACAAATAAAAAATTCTTCTTTTAAAACAATTAATAATTTTGTTATTATTAACAACAGGAAACATTAAGAGTAACACACAGAAAAACGCTAGAAGGTCATACTTATGGAGTGGCACTAATTGCTTGGAGTCCTGATAGTAGTCTTTTAATCGCTTGTGGACCTGAAGATTGTCCTGAGCTTTGGCTTTGGAGCATCGACCCGCCTGACTATGAACTACGTGCAACAGTAACTCAGAATACCGACGATTCACTTACGGCATGTGCTTGGTATCCTGATTCACGTAAATTTGTGGCAGGAGGTCTTCGTGGACAATTCTATCAATTTGTAACATATCAATTAAATTTATTATACAACACATTTCATTTATACATCGAAATAACTGTATATCAAATATGCAAACAATGTTTTAGGACATCGAAGGCAATGTATCAGAATCTTGGGAAGGAGTTCGAGTGAAATGTTTGTGGTGTAAAAACGATGGTAAAACGGTTCTTGCTGCTGATTCACATCACCGAATTCGAGGATATAATTTTGACGATTTATGTGACTTTACAATGTAAAATTATAATTATTTTAGACGAGTAATGTATTGTAGTATTTGTGGTAATATTTGTCTGTTTTTCAGATTACAAGAAGATCATCCTCTAATGTCATTTAGTGTAAACAAAGCAGATCGACTTGCACTTTTAAATGTAGCTAATCAAGGTGTACATCTTTGGGATTTACAAGATAGATGTTTAGTAAGACGTTTTCAAGGAGTTACTCAAGGGCATTTTACAATTCATAGTTGTTTTGGTGGTGTAAATCAAGATTTTATTGCATCTGGCAGTGAGGGTATGTTCAACCATGTAATACAAATCATGTACTGATTACAAATCAATATTAGGATGCGTTATTAACAACACGAAGCAGTGAAAATCATATAAATTATCATTATCGTTGTATTCGTTTAAGGGTATGATAAAAGAAAATGTATGGTCTATGATTATATTTGTGTTTCAGACACTAAAGTGTATGTGTGGCATATCAAAAGGGAACTACCTATAGCAATTTTAACAGGACACAGTAGAACAGTAAATTGTGTTTCATGGAATCCTGTATATCATCAAATGATGGCTTCCGTGTCAGACGATTGTACAGTGAGAATATGGGGACCGAGGTCATCTTCTCCAGAAAAAGGTGAAAGTGACAAGACTGGTAAGTTTATCAAACTTAATACCATAGTAAAATTATAATATTTAATATAATTATTTAATCGTGGTTATTAATTTTCATATGTATAATATAAGTCAAGAATGAAATATGCACTTAGATTTAGACCATAAATCGATTTCTGTCTTTAATTTTTAGTACCATTAGAAAGCAACTCCTCAAATGGTAGTGGATGGCATGAAATGGTATCGTAGCGAACTACAGTGTATCAGTGTCCCCATGACCTCATGGTGTTCAAAAGACTGTCATATTGATCGTCATACTGACATTTTCCTGCCCCCCAGCAGCTAACTCTTTATGCCTCATTACTGTAAGTCTGGATAAATGACTACCATTGAGAGTAAATGAGAGATACACTAGCATCAACTGCTAATTCTTTAAAACTCAATCGGGCGTTATTCGAAAAACTGTTTCTTTTTCATTAATCAATTTTGTATGCAACCTTAACAGCCCGTTTGTTTGTAAAAAACAAATTCAAAATTACATATGTGAATTATTAATTGAAAGCAAAAAGCAGCATAATATGTCGACTAATATAGGTTATGGTAAAATATAAGTTCAACAAATTCCGTCTTAGCGTTGATGTAAAAAAGAAAAATTAATGTGCATTAGCAAAAAAGTACTACAAGAATTAAAATTTGTGATTTTGCGAGATTATCATAAAAACTTGTTTTGACAAAAATTATGTCAAATTTAATCTTTCTAATAATAAAATGCTGTAAATAACAATGTCGTGCGTCATGAATTTCTAATTAATTTTTTTAATTATCAATGAGGATCATATAATTCTCATTTTTCTCTGTGTATGTAACTGCCATCTTACATGATATTGTACGTTACAATTTGTATACAGATGTCTTAAATTATGATGCAGTGTAAAATTAATACGATTGTTACATGAAAACGTTTCATTTTAATAAAATTGTTAGTAATTATATATCACTCAGAAAATTACAGTTTTCAAATGTTTGAGTTATACTATAAAATAATTTCATTCAAAATTAATCCTAAAATTCAGAATTTTAACAGTTTTACTACTAAAAAAATTAAATTGAATTTGAAAGTCGAGCATAAATCCTAAAGTTAGTACCTTGATTCTGTACTGTGATTTCATATTAAAATGTATACACTTGGTGTCAAAAATTTATAAATACTACATTTGCCTTAATATTATCACACTCATACAAATTTTAAAATAATATCAATAGATTGCATAGATTTACAATATTTACGTGAAAACATTGGTTACTTAGTAGTAATAAAGTATCTTTGTACGTTGCATTTTAAGTTCTATAGCTACAAAGCAATGAAAATCGTCATTTATACTCGCAACAATATTTTGAAATTACAAATCAAAAAGAATTATAAATCAAGCACATGTTCTATGAACAGTTTTCAGTTTAAACAAAAATATTTCCGTGTTTGTATGTAATAGGTAGAATGTCCTATTATTTGCAATAAGCATTTTTCACTTTTCATTAAAGGTATTTGTTAATCATTGAATATAAACGAATCATATGTATAATACAGATTATGCTTTTTTTTTTCAAACAATATGGTAAGAGTGAATAATGTATCTTGAAGTATAATCACAAGTGAGAAAATGAAAATACTAAAATCTTTGTTTTTCCTTTGTTAAATTTAATAGTAGATAGTTGAAAACAAATTGGATGTTTTATGATACAAAAGAATCTTAGAGTATGTGTGTACAAATACTTTTAGAACAAATAATATTATAAACACGTTTACATAAACAGGAAAATTTTACACAAAGCATCTGTAGCTCATGCCCCTAAAATTGTAGTGAGATAATATGATACCAATCACTATTATCATTTGCATTTACCTGTGGTGCCTTAGCACTTTGTAATCTAATTAAAAATTTCCAGAAATTTCTCATAATTTGAAATAATATGTAATTTAATATAGTTTGCAATATAACAAACAGCAAATAATAAATTTTACTTAAAAATTAGTATTAAATGGCATTCAAATGTAATTTATATCTTTATCATAAACTTTTTAATGATACTTTTTCTTTCAGTCATTTATAGTAGAGGCAACATAATTGCTTCTTTACAATTAACTATTTTTATATTTGTTCATGAAACATAGAAAAGCAATAAGGAAAATTGTTAGGATTCTTCTTTTCTATATAGTTAGTGTAATACAATAACTTGAAATACAAAATATGCCATGTTGGACAAAGTAAATATATAGATTTTCATAAAGAAATTAATTATTTAAATTATTTTTTGTAAATAGGGGGCGAAAATATTTAATGGAATCCTGAAAATTAAAGGAAAGTGGTTTTATATTTAATTTATAATAAAGAATGTAAAATAAATAATTCAAGTGAAGTTAATACATTTTAAACAGTATTATATTATGTTGGATCATAATAAATAATGTTTTAATAATTTTGAACCAGATATATCAATATAAAAAGGATACTAAATAATTATTACCGAATAATATTTAAGGATTAAAAATGATGTCTTTACATGACAGTTATGTTTCCATAGTGCAATTGAAGTTTATTAGGATGGCAAATATAATTAGAGTATAATATGATTCAGCTTCGTTAAAGAAATAAAACTTGTTAAATAATAATTATGTACATTATTATTACTCTACATTACTTTCTTAAATTCTTAGATTTTAGTTTATCATTTCATATGTACATAAGATAATAAATATATGATTTTATGCAAAAAACTGCCGTTTATTACAATAGCAATGTGTGTTTGTTCTTAAAATATTTGCTATAGCTATTTCATATTAAAATTGTGTAATAATAGGTACTAATTGTATAACTTTAAGACCAATAGTGCGTGAATTAATTACTTATGTTAATTTATCTAAAATATTTTAAATAAACTATAAGAAGTCAGATATACGTGTGACTAAATATTTCTTTATGCATAGTGTATGTAATAATGGATACTTTCTTATTTTTCAGAAATGGAAATGTATTTCATAATCTTTTAAAGCATAGCTTACATCTTGTACCAACTTATTCTAGTAAGATATCGCTCTAATAATAGGTTAAAAAATTGTAATAAATTCGATAATAGATTATTGTAATAATTTTGGATTAATGACATTAAAATTATACTAAATTTTGATACATAATTTGAGCTTAATTTTAGATACTCTACATGTAAAATTAAATAAAACACCATGTAATTTGTTATAATGATTAGACAAATTATCTTAGTGATTATATTTTTATTGCTAGATATACAATGAACACTAGTTGCAGGTACATTCTTGATTGTTCTTTGAAATCATGTTCCCTGCTTATATATTTTATCTGTGCTTATGTATAAAAAGCTGTATAATAAATATTCTTCTACATTATTTAAATTTGACTACTTCTATAGGTACAACTGCTTGTACTTTTTCCAAAATATATATATTATTAAATTCACGTTTTAGTGTACAATAATTAAGCATTATTTGATTAATATTTTACTATTGTTAATTCTTTCGGTTTAAGAATTGTAAAAGTTTGTGTAGTTCTTGTGTAATTTTAGATTTTATATATCATTGATAAATTAAAGAAAATTGAGTAACACATTGCATAGTTAAAGTTCCATTTTAATTAGAAATTTCTTTTAACCGATTGGAAATTAATGATTAATTATTTCCAACCATTTATGATAATATAGATAACAATTTACTGGTTATTTTTTGCATTTAGTTAACGTGTTTTAAATTTTCCGCTTTTAACATCGAGAGAATGTATCGAAATTTTTTGTTCAAATGCCATTTATGTTTTCGTATCGAACTGGAAGTCGATATCTCGAAAGATATTTAGTACTTTGCCGTATTGATAATTTCCATTTTAGGAAATCGTATTGTTACCTATTTAGTATGCTTTACAAGAAACCATCAAACAATTTTGTTACACGCAAGAAGGTTAAAGCATTCATCTTTTTTGAAGTTACATGTTTTCTTGGATCATATGCACTATGGTCCTCTATGTGTAAATCCCAAGGTAAGTGATATATTACTTGCTATAATTCTTTTATATTTGAGGTTATATTCGCTGACAATTTTGGTACCATAATTTATAAACCTTTACAATGTTTCACATTGTTAACAATTAATATCTTACAAAGTATATAAAAAAACATTTGCAGAAAACATATGAAAATCATAGTAAATGTCACAATTTAGATTTGTTATAATTTGATAAAATTACGTTCATGTCACAATTTATATTATAATATATAATTAATAATGTTTCTGTAAACTCGTCTAAATCAATTTTAATACAGGCATCAATGAACATTAGATTGCAGATATTATATGTATCAATACTGTCCACCAATATTAAATGGTTTTTACTATCTTTATGAAAGAGTGTCTGAAGACAATAATTTAAAATTGTTGGATCATTCGACGTGGACAAATAAACAAAATGCATCTTAAATTGTATGGAATTAAAACTTCCTACATCCTTAATAGGTAGTGGTAGCTTAAAATATATTTTTCAAATTGATGCTTTAAAGAAAAAGGTATGTATATAATTTCTTTTTTCTTACACATTAAATCTAATATATATGTATAATATATTTCTTTATAATTTTTATTGTATATTTTATTATACCTTGAAATTTACATTAGTAAGCATAAAGTATATTGAGGTTATTTCTTTAAACTACAATGTAAACTTAATATATTGTTTTTAATATTTAATAATTTGTGCTTGCATTATTATATTGTTAACATTTATTATATTGTCTTATTATTTATTAAATTTATATGTATAAAAACTATCATTATATTAGTACAAGATAATAGTTTATATTTTTTATGCTTTCTAGTTGTTGCCTAAAAAGTCAGCAAGTGCAAAATTCTTAGATATATCAAAACAAAATATTTTTTAAAATAAATTTATGTTATCAACAAATCATAAATATTTAAAGCTGAATGATATACAGTACATAATCCTTCGCAGAAAATAATATTCATATAGCAATATGGAATCACCTACTTTAATAGAAGGTAGTTTACCAGACCGTATTACTAAAAGGGATCGTGAAAGAAAAAATATCATTGAAAGACGAAGAGAGGAACGGCAATCGTTAGCTGTTGAATCTGAACAAAGCAGTTATTTTAAGGACACTTTTTACTCATCATGCAAAAAGATTAAGGAAATGCTAGATGATGCACCTAGTGCACCTACATCAGCTCTTCCTGGAATCTTTGACAAAATAAATAAGGAAATTTTAATGTTAAAAAATTACTTGTCACAATCAAAAATGTTTTTAAAAGTTTATGACATTAGAAGAGCACAAGAAAATTTACAAGTACTAGAAAATGAAGCTTCTGATCTAGAATTGAAATTATTACCTAAGAAGAAATTTGGTTTTAAAAACCGAAGAGTTGTGAAGAAAACCTCAGAAAAAGCACATGATGTGACGGATGGTTTAAAAGATTTGAAAATATCAGAAGGAATTGTAAATGGGTCTGCCAAACAAAATCACAAGTTGTCAAGCAAATATGGAGATAGTGCCTGTATGCTACTGGGAAAAGTCGATGAACAATTAATTTTAGATGCTGAAAATGTGAATAAGAATGATGTTCTGCTTTCTGATTTAACTCGATGTACAGTACGAATTTATGGTACACCTAGTACTTTGCACATGGTAAACTTAAAACAGTGTACCGTGTTAGTTGGACCAGTAACCTCATCTGTATTTGCCCATGACTGCAATGAATGTGTATTTGCTTTTGCATGTCAACAACTTCGATTACATTCTTCAACAGATTGTACTATTTATTTACATGTTACAAGTAGATCAATCATAGAAGATTGTACAAACATACGCTTTGCACCTTACAATTGGTCTTATGAAGATCAAGCAAATCACTTCAACTTAGCAGGTCTGGATCCAAAAATAAATAATTGGAATTGTATCGACGACTTTAATTGGTTATCTAATGAAAAACATTCACCAAATTGGAGCATACTAGATCCTGAATTACGTGTTAAAAGTTGGGAGTAATAGATATGAATAAAATAAATTATGAAATTAAAAATTCAGTTTCCAAAACATCATTTTTTCAATGTTCAATACTTTTGTTAAATTCTTTATGTGCATATTCCGCTTTTTCATAAAAATTGTACTATACAAGCGTTTTGTATACCTACAAAATGTTTAATAAACTTGCTGTTTGTGAATCATATATGTTTAACCTTTTTTACACATTATACAGAAAGCAAATAAAACCTTAAAAATTGATTCGTATTTATTATTAAATGTAATGTGAGTGAAACAAATTTGTTACATAATTTCGACAGCGTATCGAATTTAAACTCGCGAATCGTAGTTCGGTAAAATGCCATCAGATGGGTGAATCGTTCATTATAAAGGAGGGTTGCAGATTGTAGGGGTGTATTGGAAGGTGCATTTTCTTTTGTACCTTATAGAAGATTGTAACGATCAAAAATGTCAAAACTCCAGGGTTTAGTTAATGTGACTAAAAGTACGTATTCAATATTTTAAGCTAATCATTATTCTCGTAATTTAAATTTTATATTGATTGTAATTTTGCTATAAATTGATGGTTATATAACATCAGTAGTGTTATTGCACGAATGAAAATTTATTATATGTTTTATTTATTAAATTAAAATCATAACTTATTTGCTCATACTATTGATTTTAGATAAATAGCATTATGTGTAATTTATAAGAAATGTTTTCTTTAATATAATTTGAAGGTTAAGAAAGGCATAATTAATTTTACTTAACCAAGTACTTTATGCTACAAATTTACATAACCTATATTGACTATTAATTATAATTTTATGTGTATTACAGCTGCTATAACTACAGCAAGACCTGCCCTTAAAAAATTCGCATATTATGCAAAAGTAGAATTGGTTCCACCAAAGATATCTGACATTCCTGCCATTCGACATGATATTCAAAGGCTTGTATCTGCAGCAAAAAATAAACGGTTTCTTGAGCTTCCAGTACGTGAAGTTTGGCTAAATACTTTGGTTACACTCGAGGTATTATGTTGGTTCTTTATTGGAGAATGTATTGGCAAGCGCCACATCATAGGTTACAAAGTTTAAAAAAACATCAATATTAATATAGGCAGAATCTGTGTATAAGTAATAGTCATTCTAATAAATAAATATACATATACATCTGGAAAAATAAACTTTACAAATGAATATTACCATTTAATTACACCATTGTTTATTTTATTTTTCATAATTAAAATAAAACCATTGTATATAAAATATCAATTAGCACTATTCATTATAACACTAGAATTATATGAATATAAAAACTGAATTATATTAACACATGTTGTTTTGAATATTGCCATATACATATTGCTCCACTAACATGAACATTTAATGAGCGAATTATACCAGCTTGGGGTATTTCTATACAGGTGTCAAATAAAGGTATCAAATTAGCAGGAATTCCATCCTTTTCATTTCTGGAAAAGTATTATTCTTACTGAAAAATTCATTTGACTTTCTTTTTTATTACTTACCCTAATACAAGGATTGTTTTCTTCTTGAATTTCATGTTTAATAAATTTGTACTGTTAACTGTTTGTTCTAAACCAACTAATGACCACCCCATTTTTTTTCTATCCAATAAGAACTTACACAATTGATGTGGTTTTACCTACAATATTTATAGTTTTATTATGACACACATTTCATATTTTGTAATAAGTTACTCTGTATAAAATACCTCTGTAATAGTTATCCAGTTTTCAGCTGATACACTAAGATTCTGGAACTCCTTATCTGTAATTTGATTTAAATTAGCAATAACTAATTCTTTAACACTGAAAATTTCACAAGTACGAGCAAGTCCTCCTAAATTTGGAGCACGGTTAACAAGACAGGCTACAACTATAAGACCTTCATCATCCAATAACGATCTTTTATGGGAAACAGATTCTCTAATAGTTGGAAAAATGTCATGTGATAAATTTGTAGACATTAAAGGATCTATTTTTTTCTGGATGTTATTTAGTTGTTTAGTATCCATTATAGAATTTTGTGCAGATAATTCTTTATCAGCTGTGTTTAAAAATTTGATATTATTTAATATCTTGGCAATATAGCTATTGTTACTATTAATGTAGCTTGTAGGGTACCTGAAGACTTAATCAAGTAAGATGATGTTTTAGTATCTGATAATAATGTATTCAGATTATAAAGTCGAAGAGGATGATTAATAGTTTCTTTAAAATGTAGATTTTGAAATAAATCCGGAGTAATCCATTCAGTTGAATCCATGTCAGTCAACCGAGGGAGTTCAAAATAAATTGTCTATAAATACCAATAAATTATTATTTAAAAATTGTGTTTATGTTTTAATAGCTTCATGTAACACTTTTTATATTACCTGTAGGCTAAAGTCATGGATAGCATGAAAAATTGAAAGATAAAAATCATCTTGAATTCTGTTTGAGTTTTTCATTA
The DNA here is from genome assembly GCF_050947335.1 of Megachile rotundata. Classification (NCBI taxonomy): domain Eukaryota; kingdom Metazoa; phylum Arthropoda; class Insecta; order Hymenoptera; family Megachilidae; genus Megachile; species Megachile rotundata. The sequence continues at coordinate 8,414,457 of NC_134987.1, read as the reverse complement.
AATTTCCACCTTTTAAACTTGTTATTGTAGCATCATATAACCCTTTATATTGCGATGTAATATCATTACAATCAAATTGCTCTAACATTTCATACAATTTTACAAAAATGGTCTATATTAAACATAAAATACATGTATATACAGTATGATAATAAACTATTATACATGGTTACTCAAATTACCTGATTATAAAGACGCATGCTATATTGTTGCCCTAAACAACAATGTGCAATATACCTTATTCCCGTTAAAATAAAATTACGTTGATAATCAGTAGGAAGAAGGTTTGAAACATGATAAAAAATACATGATATAGAACTAACACATCCTGGGCGTGTTGTAATACCCTGTGCAATTATTTTGTTACATAAATTTGACATATTTAATGTCCAAACAAATTTAAATGAAGCAAAATAATATTTATCTATATACCTCTTCAAAAAGTTTCCAGAGTTTTTGATGAATTTCTATATTTTCTGCAAAAATTTTTATTAATAACCACTCTTGCATTAGTTTAACACTATGCTGATTGCTTTCTAACAGCAATGAACTGCAGAGATATTCTTCTAATGTAATAGTGTCTAACTATAAAAAATTTATAAATATATCTTATCCAATCTTAATAATATTTTTAATTAGTTACACAATATTTTTTTACCTTATTTAGGACTGGTTGCAATATTAATAAAATTTGCATTATTCTGTGCTTTATCTTATGTATGTAAGAATGATTGAAATAACGTTTGTTTCTATATTTTTCTAATTTTTGCAAAACAACTGGAAGAAATGTGGATGCATACTCTGTATTTGCACTGATTATCTTGTATAATAATATAATTGAAAGTGCTCTGACATTAGTGTCATTATTATAATCTCTAATAGGAAAATTGGTGAATTAATATCTGTGTTAGGTATATTGATATTATACAAGAATACTCACATTACTGATATGTGTTGTGGATAGCAAGTGCTATAATTTTGTATAACATACAGGTATGCTTGATTTTCTATTTGCTTATTTTTTCCTAGTACCTGTCCATGAAGACAACATGATAATAATGATTCTTGTAAATTTTTTAAATAAAATATCTTTAATGACTTCATTTCATTTAATAACATTTGTTTCAATTTTGGCACATTATTACTTTCTTCAAGTAATTGATCAAGAAACTAAAAATGCATTGAATGATTAGTACGTTAAGAACATCTATTTTTATGATGGATTAAAATTTATTTCTTACATTATTTACGAAATGTGTAGCATCAGGTAATTCCAAAAAATTATTATTTATAATAACTCCAAGAAGATTGTTTATTGCTATAAAGTACAATTTATTCTTGCTACTTAATAATGTAGTTTTCCAACATGTAGTAAAAATAGATTCTAAATTTAATTTATCTTCTTTATCTTTTATAGCCCCTTTATTAATAATTGTTTTTAAAATTAATGCTATTTCTGGAATGATTTCATTTCCTCCTACTTCATAAAGATATGAAGTACTTCTGAACCAATCAATTTTTTGAGACCATAACTGTACTTCTACCTTTGTTAAAAATTGATGCATAAGTCTTGCAAGTAACAAGTAACAATCTGATATTACTTTTCCTTTAATATTTACTTGATCTTGATCACCATCAGAGATGCAAATATCAAAAATATTTAATATAGGTTCCATGTAAATTGATATCTGATTTTTGCATAAAATCTCTTGAGTATAATACAAAATCTGTAATGCATACATATAATGCATGCTTGTATATTGTTTTATATTTTGAAGAATAACTATACTCTCATTCTTAAATTTCTCTGCATAATTTAAAATTTCTTTTTCTGATAAAATTAAATTTCCATTGTTAAGAAATGAAGCAATTATAGCAAGACATTTATTGATTTCATCATATTTTAATTTATATGGCATACTTTTACTATTTTGAAGTAAAAATTGTAATGCATTATTAAAATGTAAAGTCAAAAGTTGTGTAACAGTTTCACTGGTTTTTATTGTGTTTAAATTTAACAAATGCGACATAAAGTCTATTATATAAAATATATATGTATGATTTGCATAGGGTCTAGTATTTATCCCATTAAGTATTGACAACCAGTTGTTCAGTATTCCTATCACAACACATGTTTTATGTTGTAATATGAAACCTGCATCATAAAACATGGCAACTATAACAGCAAACTTTGCAGGACTTAGATTCAAAACTATATCTTGTTTTGAAAATTTTTCACAAATACATTTTATAAAATCTATTGCATTTATTTTTACAAGAACTTTTTTTAACCAGCTTACTATATTTTTCCATGAAAATGAATCTCTTATAAGTGTTTCATCCAGAGAAAATTCTAATAATGTTTCTAATACAATTTTCACATTATTTATTTTTTCTATAGGAAGACAAATTGTTTGTATAAGTTCAATTTGAGATGCAGTTCTTATTATGTGAGAATGCATGTTTAAATTTTTTTGTATCAAAGATTTAATTAAAATTAATTCATCATCTTCCCACTGATTCATTTTACTGATATTACTTAGAACTGTTCTCAAAATTTTTATTACATAGAATATTGGTATAGGAGCCCATGTTTCTTTGTTCATCATTTCCAATAGATTTTTAATGAACTCAGTTTCTTTCTTTGCTGCATGTGTAAACAATACTATAATACTATCTAATATTTCTGGTTCTTTTTTATAAGACTGACATTCATATAGAAATGTATTGTTTAAAACATGTACAAATAATTTCAAGAACTCAGCATCATTTATAGAAGTACATAACTTGCAAATGTACAATACTCCCTGTTTTACTATGTTGTTATTTTCATGTTGCAATATTCTTTCAAAAATCAATTGCAACCAAACAATATTAAAACAATCATTACACAAAGTATGTTCTTCATTACCTTTTATTAAGGTTGATAAATGTGTTAAAGCAGGTAATATTAAATGATGTTGCTTTTCCTCTAATGCATTTAATATCAAAAAGAAGTTTTGTTTGATATCTTTTATTAATATTTCTGTTTTAATTTTCTGACTGCATACAAAAGGAACAATTGCAGGTTTCTTTAAGTGTAATATACTTTCATCAGTAATACTCATGAAATCAGTTACATGTTTCATTATAAATAATCCTTGTTTTCGAAACTGTTGTACAGGTGACTTTAAGCTCTTTATAATTAATAACCATAATTGCTCCATACAACATAATTCCCAATGTGTATGAATGATATCATTCCTCAGATTAAGTGAAAAACATATATTAATTATTATACTCAATGCACTAAGCAAATCCTTAAAATCATCCAATTTATTTAAAACAAAATTCCATATAATTGGTAAAACATTCTCAGAACCATAAGTGCTTATTAACTTTGGAAGAATTGAAGCAAATAATTGCCATTCTTTGTTTTCCTTAATTTCTAGCCATAATGTTATATCTTTTAAGTACAATGAATTGAAATGTTTTAATACATTCATTTCCAGATTATCATATAAAAACTGTCTTAATTGCAATGATTCCAGAAAACATTCCAAAACTTTTATATAAAAAACTTTACTTTCATTATTTGTTAAAATATCAACATTTGACTTTTGAAAACTCGTCAAATGTTCTTCGGTACATTGTAAATTACAGTAAAGTATTAACTGCAAAATTATGATATCATATAATATTGGATGTACAGCAAATTGTTGAGAATGTTTTTCTAAAAATAAAATGTTTTGTATATTTTTTAAACATAAATCATTTAGAGTTGGTCTAGTATGTCTCTCCTTAGAATTAAATATAAGTTGATATTCATAACATAACACCATTCGAAGTGTTTCCAATTTTTTGGTATCCACATTGCCTTTTATGATCTCATTATTATAATGTTTGACTAAACGATGTAATACTAAAAATGGGTCATCTTTAAATGAAATTTCTAATAATCCAAAAACTGAAAAATCCATTGTTGATGTACGCATGTAACGTTCATGTAAATCCATTCTGTCAAATCTTTTTATAAATCTATTCACTTTTGTATATAATTATTTGTTTACATATAAACATGCATATATGCTTAAAGCAATATTTAATGTTCATAAAAATGTTTTACTTGGAAATTTAAATATTTGTAATGTATACAAATCTTATATAAGTGTTACACTTAACTTGTTGATTACATATTTTTCTATACAGTAGCGAGACGAATATACTTAACCAATAAACGCGCACGTGGGTTTCCAAAATATATATAAATATACATATCCGAAATCAATTTATTTCATAACAAAAAATTAATAATATTTTTCGAATGAAATTATTTCGAGAATAAAAGGTTGGGCACATTCGAAACTAAAAACAAGTTCGACAGTGGAGACTTCAACATTCAGCAGTTTCAGGAAATGTATTTTCTGACAACAGGAAGCAACTTCCTGAAAATCATTAGCTTGGTCAAACAAGTGGTCAATAGCCGGCACATAAGTTTGACGAGAATGGCTAAAAGTAAATTCGAATATGTAAAAGAATTCGAACGTGACGACTGTTGTTTGCCAAATTGTTGGATTGTGGTTAGAATTGACGGAAGAAATTTTTCGAAATTCTGCGATGCACATCAATTCACTAAGCCGAATGATGTAGCTGCTTTGCAATTAATGAATCGCGCGGCTATTACGGTTATGGAAGATTTCAAAGAAATTATTTTAGGTTTTGGTCAAAGCGATGAATATTCGTTTGTCTTTCGTAAAGATACTCAGCTTCATAAAAGAAGGGGTATGTATATTATGAAAATAAGTTTTAAGTGATAGATGAGTAATACAAAAGAAAAATGTACTAATTGTTGCATCATAATATATTTACGTTTTATTGTTTTTATTAATGTTAATATAATATTTACAATATTGTTTCCATTATATTTCAGCCTCAAAATTAATGTCAAATGTAAATTCACTTTTTGCATCGTCATATGTTTATCATTGGCCTCGATTCTTCCAAGGCAAAGAATTATATTATCCACCATCCTTTGATGCTCGTGTTGTATTATACCCAACAGATAAAAATTTAAGAGATTACTTAGCATGGCGACAAACAGATGTTCATGTGAATAATTTATATAATACTTGTTTTTGGAATCTTGTATTAAAAGGGAAGCTGACTCCAAGTCAGGTAATTTTAAGCTATTTAATTTCTTTATATGCATAGGATGTCTTAAATTCATTATAAGTATAAAGAAAATGTTATGTGAACATAAGTGCACACATACATCATAAAAATTATAATAAAAATATTAATTTAATTTTTAGGCAGAAGAAAAACTTAGGGGTACATTAGCATCACATAAGAATGAATTACTATTTCAAGAATTTGGTATAAATTATAATAAAGAACCTCCCCTTTTCCGAAAGGGTACTACGCTTATAAGGAAATTAGTACCTGATGGAACAGGTAGATTAAAGCCAGCAGTAGTTCCCTTAGTAGATGATATTATCGCAGATCGTTTTTGGAAAGAAAATCCAGAAGTAATTGGATTAAAAAGTTTAGCAACTTATCAACCTCCAAATTTAGTTAATAATGCTACAAATCCAATGAGAGCAACTAAGCCACCATCACCAACAGCGAATATAAAACATATTAATAATACTCCACCATCATCTGTTCCTAATGTGAATTCTATGAACAAAGAAGTGCATCCTACAATGAGTCGGGAATCAGAAGGAGAAAAAATGCAGTGTGAAAGTGAACGAATTTGTAGAAGATAAGCAGTGATTTATTTTTTTCTTTTTTTACAATAAATTTGAAAAATATCCTAACGGAAAATAACGAAAGTTTATTTCCAATAATTTTAAGAGTACTCTAATGTTATTTTATTTAAAGTGGTAGTACTGTAGTATGTTAATTATTAATGAAAAAATTACGAATTTCAGAAATATTATAATATTTCTGGCTTTTTGTAAGTTTTTCACATAAAAATAGTCTGTATCGTATTATTTTTTTAGGAATTATATTTTTATATAATAAATTGCATATTTGTGTATGTTTGTATACTTTCTTGTATATGTATATATTCATGTATACATATTATGAAAGTATTTTAAAGAAATACACATATGATTAACAAATATTTTTCGTTAGGATTTCATATTTTCAAACTTATCCAATTTCAGTATGACGTTTTTTTGATAGCAAGAAATTGTATTGAATGATATTAAATTATTTATGAAATGAAAGGCTGCTGTAGAGTAAATATATTAAGATTTTTATAAGAAATTTTGTTCACAAATATGAATGGTACAGACTGTAAACACATTTCATATACTACAAAAAACATATCTTTGTAGGTAAAAGTATGAATTGTGTTAAATTGATTTGAAGTATCAAGCTTTATAAGTTACATGCGTGCGTTTGTATATTTAATAGTAATTGGTAAACTTCAATAGTATTATATGATTTATTAATTTTAATACTATTATACCATTTATTAATTTGAATATTAATATTTTGTTATCTGAGAACATGCAAAAATGTAAGTATTTTATAAACTGAAATATTTAAAATTTTGTATAAAGATACATATCTTTTTTATTTAGGTGGTCGTCAAATTCATTCCGTTTACTTTATTGGAATAATTGATGGTAACGAAAATTTTTGAAAGTGCAAAGTTTGATCTCTGGGTAAGAATATAGGGAAATAAAAAAAATTCATCAGTGTAACTTACTCATTTTAGTTGAAGTTTCAAACTTATGGAATGCATTATATATTATTTTATATTACAATAGAATCGATAATTACAACATCAGATAACATCAAACATAATATAGACCGATCTACAATAAAATACACTATTTACATCTATATGATATCAATTTTTGTTATGTATGACAGTAATACTAAATAGTAATTTTCGATATTATTTCTTCAATTTAGCTAAACACATAATTGGCCTTTTATTTTAATTATCAACTAAATATAATTATTTGTTTCTATTTGACAGCTTCCTCTTCTTCATTTATAGAATACTGTAGAATCATTAGTTACTCATAGTTGAAGAATAAAAATAAAGAGGAAAAATATTTTTGTGTGATATTTGTAGTTGAACATAAATAATTGATAGAACCTTCAGAAACATTTTAAAAAATTGGAATGTAATTATCTATTTTAGCACGATGCTTTTGCGCAACACATTCCGCTATCCATACGATATTACGACATTCTTGTTCTTTTAATTTAAGATAACTATAGAATACTCCAAAATGAAACTGTTGAAGGAAAGCATGAACGTTTAAGCGAACCTGTGATGAAAATATTAAAATCAGTAACATTTACAAAAATTATATCATGTTAATTTTTATAATACTATTAAATTTACCTCATGCTCAAAGAATTTATCTTCTAAAGTTTTGTCACCAGGATTATTACCTGCACCTTCAAACAAGGCACTGTATTCCTGAAAAAGTAATATAAACGTGTATGTAGAGACAGATTAAAAAAAATTTACTTATAAAAATAAGAAATCATATACATACAGCATAATATTCTGCTACAGCTTTGACCTGTTCGTAATCATCAGCTCTTGCCAATGCTGCTAACCCATCAGGATTTAATTTTCCACAACGTGGATATAATTTTGCTCTATCATCTTTACCTAGTTCAGTTCCAAACGAGTTTATAGTTATGATAATTGCTCGTCTATCTGCTTCAAACTGCAAAGTTAATTTATCTTTAAAATGTTACTTTACACATTATGTTATATACATAATGTATGTTGTTAATTTTATACCGCAAGTATTTCACACATGGTATCTGCAGTTGTTCCACCAATTTCTTTGCAGAATTTGTAGAATGCTTCCAAATAAGCTTTATATAATGTATTTCTGATTATTTCAATGTTCATCTCATCCAAATCTTGTTCGGAAATACAATCCACGAAGAATGGTGCTATGATAAATGTTTTTTAAACACTTAGTATGATAGAAACATAATATAAATTTTAACATGATAAACTATATATTATATTTTTGTGAGAAAAGTAACACAGTTTGAAGTATGTTTTTCTTATACCTAAGGGAGTGTCTACTAAGACAGCATTATAAAGTTCAGCAGGCGTAGCTGCTACATGAATGGCTTCCATTTGTTCAAAACTGCCAAGAGGATGACATTTTGGTATTAATTCTGAAATTGGCCTTTGATGCAAAGTTCCAGTAATCAATAAGATAATATTATCAATCATATAACTATAAGTGATAAAATCTAAAAATTGTGACAAAGGCTCAACAGAATGGTTACGCATATGTTGAAATTCCACAACAAGTTTTTCTCTTAATTTATCATCAATCACACTAACAGCTAGTGGCGATGGTTCATTAGCCAAGAAACTTCCATAATCTGTACCAGCCAAATGTAGTTTTAAATCTATACAGATATAAAAGAATACAAATATAAACTGATGTATATAGTAATTTAAATATTGAGCATACTACACAAAAATAATTGAAAATATACCTTCAAGAGTTTCACATTGTACAAGATTAAGGTAGTCACTTTGTTGAAGAATTCCACATTTAAATCCACGACAAAGTCCTTCTAAATATCCACCGTCAATATTGAACATACAACCCTTCATTTTAAAAGATCGTTTACTACAGTTTTATTACTACGCTACTCCCAACACAGATCCGTCAAAGTTAAAATCGGACTCGCCCTTTTTCGTGTCGATCATATGACCATACAGTGAGAAGTTAGCTAAAGACCATGAAAATTATATACTCCATTTACCATAAGAACATTCGTTTCACGCATCGTAGATAACTTCAAACAGTTCCATACTATATAAAATTCATAGCACTAAAATGTAAATACTGAAGACATTAATATTTATTAATATTTATTTGCAGCGTTTTTAAACGATGAATGATTTAATCATGTGTAATATTGAATTGTTATAATTCTATTGTTTTCTTTTTTCATAATGTTGGAAGGTAGACTGCAGTATATATTAAATCTTCATTATTGTAAATGATGTGAATATAATCTTTTTAAAACTAATGTAATTTCTTTACAGCATGTAATAATCGACGTTCAAAGTTTATAGTAAAAGTTCCATTGAGAGAAGCTATTGCAAATTTGAATGTTCCTGCAGTTGTAGCATTTGGCAATCCTTTACTGGATGCTTTTGTATTTTTAAAAAATAAGGATTTGCTGAAAAAACATAATCTTACAATAGATGGAGAAACAGAACTTACTACTGAAAAAATGCAGGAATTATTGGCAGACTTACAGCTAGAGTTAATAAGTATATTTGTTAATGGTTATGAAACATTTATATTGTACATGATTTATATAAACATATAAACGTATATTTTTTCATTTTGTTATTTTAAAGCAAGTGCAAAACAAAAGTTATATATTTTGTGTAAAAAGTGTACAATGTAAATGTCATTATACTGATCTTTATTTACAGATATTTTTAATTAACTTAATTTTTTATTTTATTATTATAAAATTTTAATGTCATTAATGATATATGAAATAGATCGGAACCGACAATTAGTGCAGGAGGGTCAGCACAAAACTCAATGCGAATTTTAGAATGGCTTTGCGATGAAACTTTTAAACATCGATATTGTATTTATTGTGGAGGTCTTGGAAATGATTCAAAGGGAACAACATTGAAAAATTTAGTTAGATCAGCAGGTGTGGATGCAAGGTTTGCAGTGTTTTAAGTCTTTTTTTATTTTCTGTATCATAGATCTTTGTAAATATATCTTTCTTTTAGATATGCAGTTCATTCATCTCTACCTACAGGACAATGTATAGCATTGATAAACGAATCATCTCGTAGTCTTGTTGCAAATATAGGTGCTGCTGGTGTATATAATGTTGATGATCTCAAGAGATGCAATTTGTCATTGGATACAATAAAAATAATTTATATTGAAGGATTTTTCATAACTCACAGTTTTCCTGTAGCAAAAGAACTTGTTACACAAGCACAACAAAGAAATATAATTGTTGCTTTTAACTTAAATGGAAGATATATATTCAAAGTACATAAATATTTTTTTAATTTAAATTAATATACTAGTACAGTTGTATGAAAATAATGTTAATGTTACTATGTTAATTTTTATAGGATCATCAGGTAGCAATTTGTGAAATGGTTGGACATGCAAACATTGTATTTGGAAATTCAAAAGAAATGGAAGCTTTAGCCCAAGCATTAAACATTGCTTATGACGATGTAGCTGATATACCATTTTTATTGAATAGTCTCAAAAAAATTGCAGTTAATGCTTACAGTATTTATAAAAACTGGTGGTCTCATGGTGGAGTATTTGTTATGACCCAAGGTGACTCTGCACCAGCGATTGCTGTTTGGGGGACGGGTTATTCGGTTCAAGTATGTTCATTTGTTTCATCATATTATACAGGTCAACAGTAAATGAAAGGGTTAACTGAGGATTATACTGTATTTTATTTAGGTGGAACCATTCAAGCCAAAAGTTCCTGTTGTAGATACTACAGGTGCTGGTGATTCTTTGGTAGCTGGTTTTTTAGCTGGTGTATTAGCTAACTGGGATCCAAAAGATTGTTTGGAATATGGTTGTAAAGTAGCATCTTTTATGGTAACAAGACTTGGAGTTATATTACCACCAAATGTACCACCAGATTTAATACAATAACGTAAATATTTTAATATTTATATATTGTTTGTTATTGTCTGGTACTTAATTGTTTTATGTGAAATTCTATGAGTACTTTATACTCAGAGTTCTATTAAACAAAAAATACTTGTTGTGATAATAGAAATGTAACATTCTGTATCTATGTTTATATGTGGTTGTAGGTGATTCTATGTCGATGTTATAGAGAAATTTTTAGTTTATTTGACACATGTTATATAGATATTTAATTTTGTGAAATCTATAAACAATTATGGTTTTTGTAATATAAATAATGTTGTGTATCTGTCTTATAAAATTTGTATATCAGTAAATGATACATGTAACATGGTGCTATGGAATTTGATGATACTTATAATTTTATTTCAGAAATTATTTTGATTTAGTATTAAATAAGTTTAATTTTAATATAAGAAAAATATGGATCAGTCAATTAATTCCAGTCTTAAAAAAATTATATTGTTATGTATGATTTATTTTCATATAAACTGTTTACTATCACTGTTTAATTGGTGGAAAAAAATGTTACATATATAACATTATTGGTATACAAAAAAAATGTACAAATGTATGCTTGAAAATAAAATTATTTTAAAAAAGTCATATTTTTAAGGTTATCTACAAATTTTCGTATATTTATGTACCAATGTTTTATTGTAATTATCTTATAAATGATTATTACGGTATTATATAAGTGCTAATGCAATGTATAGCATTATAATGGCTATGTCAATGTCACATTTCATGTTTGTAAATAAACTTTTAATAACATGAAATGCACTTCCAAGAAACTATACTCAATTCGCGCATCTTCACTAACTTCAGTCTACTCTCCACTTACTACCATCGTATTATTGTGTTTTCCATTTCGTCAGTCATATACACGGTGGACATTAATAATTATACGTGTTGTTATTCATTAAAAAATAATAAAACGATTTCTATTTGCTATTTGTAATTTTATGTTGTAAAATACAGTATACATTTATTAAAATATCTATGTATATAAATTTATGAACATCTAAAATATTCAGTACCAGCATCTCTTTTAGAGTCGACGAAGAAAACAGGGCAGATTATTTTTTTATGCTTATCAAAGTGGTTTAAAAATAAAAACTTTAACAATGTCTATGGTAAGAATTTAAATAATTTATATTTACATTTATTTTTGTTATTACACTAATTAAATAGGTGCTAAAAATATTATTTGACATATTTCCTAACCTTAGTATTTTATTAGAGTAATATAAATATACATATTTTAATAATAATGATGATATGATACATTAATGCACGATGAAGCAGGTTTTCAATAATCAACAATAAACAATAATCTATATTTCTTCATAATTAACTAAAGATTTCTCATAAGGACAAAACTTCTAAAGTAATTTTAATTTTAACTTTAGCGTCCAGATGATCATAGAAGAAAATGGAACAGGGAGGAGTACGAAAGAATAGCACTTCAGCGTCTCCAGGATGAAATTGCTGAAGAAGAGTTGGGTATTCCAAAACAACCAGCTGTAAAAAGAGAATTGCTCAAACAACGAGACTACAAAGTTGACCTTGAATCCAAACTAGGGAAAAGTGTTGTAATAAATAAAAATACACCATCTTCCCAAACTGGAGGGTAAGAATAAAACTTTGCAAATAAAATAATTTTAATAAGAAGATTATAATAATATATTCTGATTGCAGGTACTATTGTAATGTCTGTGACTGTGTTGTGAAAGATTCAATTAATTTCTTAGACCACATCAATGGAACAAAACGTAATCAATCTTAGAAATGGCACAAACTTTCTTAGTTATCTCATATAAATAATATAGTAATGACATTAAATTGTTATATTATTTCTAGATCAACGTAATTTGGGTATGTCAATGAAAATTGAGAGATCCACACTGGAACAAGTTAAAGCACGTTTTGCAATGAATAAAAAGAAGCTGGAAGAAAAAAAGAAAGATTATGATTTAGAACAAAGAGTAAAAGAATTAAAGGAAGAGGTTTGTGTTTGTTTTCTACACAAATTTTTTCTATAAATGTATACTATTTATCATTCAATATATTAACATAATTTTGTATTATTTATAGGAAGAAAAAATTAAAGAATATAGAAAAGAGAAGAGAAAAGACAAAAAAAGAAAAATTGAAGAAGTTAATGAAGACAATGGTGGGCCTTCTGATGAAATGGCAGCAATAATGGGTTTCTCAGGTTTTGGCTCTAAAAAAAAGTGACAGTGAAGCATTATCGGATTATTTCTGAAAAATGCCTTTTGGACTTTATTTTTAGAGAAGATTACAGTGTTAGGTGTTCATTTCTGGTGAAATGTTTGATTTAACAATTAACATTGAACATTACAAGATCGGGGATAAATAAGACTGATCTTAATAAAAACGTTGGTCTTTGATATAAATATTTAAGTTTACAACACGTTCAATAAATTTAATTTATGCCCATTTTCTTGTATGATCAATGTTTCAAGGATACAGATACTTTTTACATCTGTATGTTACATAGTGAGTAACGATTACTTTCTTAAATACCATGAAAGTATGTTGATTTAGCAAATAAAGTGAAATTTAATATTAAACAACAAAACTATTATGAAAGTTATGTGAAGTAGCATTGGCCTTATAAATCACTTATTGTCAATCTATTTTAGAATTATTGCAATGCTAACAATTAAGCTTTCTGAAATGTATCTATTTACAGTTTTTCTGGACCACTGATGCAACAAATATTATTTAAGCGATATCTCAAGCGATTTGTCAATAAAAGAAGTGTAAGATTTTATAAACAAACAATATCTGTGGTTTTATCTCTATGTCTATTATTTTGGTTGTGTCATTGAATTTTTGTATAGTAATTGCCGGCATAAAATCTGGCTTATTTTACTACAGTATCACCCTTCTTTGTTATAATGGAGATCTCGGACAATTCACAAATCCCAAATTTTGAAATTCCCAAACTTCAGTATTGTTAATAAATATTGTAAACCTTGAAATGGTGAAGGTTCAATTGTTCGGGACATCCAAAGATTCTTAATAACTTTTTAGATGTATGGAGTAATTTTGTCCTAATCCTTTATACAACTTTCTCTCTTGCACTTCTAGTCTCTTGTTCTTTATCTTGCCTCCGAGAAAAAGGAGGACGAAATCCAGAGGAGAGTTCTGCGGGACGTAGCTCACATACACGAGCGCGTCGTTTGCATGTATACGTGCACTCTCTCTTTCTTTCTTTCTGATGTTGAGGAGAGAATGTATCGAGGAAGATTGAAACTAAGCATGTATATGGTTTTCCTACCCAGAACTTAAGTTCTGGGAGTTAACTCGGTTCATCGTTGGCATCGCAGTCCAGTATAGCCGACACTCGTGGCCACGAAGAGTCCACGAGTGCCGCCATTTATCCGAAGATCAATCTTTCTGTATTGCTCCGAGAATTGGAGGTTTCGTTCTTGGAGGTCGTTTCACCGTGAATCAGTTTGCACGTGATTTCTGTTGAAGACTATACGGAATAGTGCACGTGCGCCGAGCGATGTGCTTCGATTTGACGTTTCTTTTTTAATACGTCGCGAAAAATGAATCTTCGATATTCGAAATTATAAAGAGTTTAAATGGAAAATGGAACGTTTTCTCGTCAAAATGTCAGAGATTAAGGTACCCTGACAGTATTTGTTGAAGTATAAACTTGACGTCGGTGAATTCGTATGTTTTCGGTAGTGATTAGTGAACTTGTTGTAATTTGAGGAAAGCAACGAGTTTAACGATGCCACGAAATCTTCAGCCTATTCAGGAATGTAATTCTGAAAAATCAAGTGAGTACAAAAATCTCTGGATTTGATGAAATTATTATAGGCATTTGCTTTATTTAATAATGGTAACTCTGAGAGACAGTAAGGACTTAAACTTGTACAGCGTGGATCGGGGCTGTAAAAATTTTTGTGGACCGAGATCCACTTTCGAAAACGATAACTTTTCGCATGGACGGTAAAAAATTCCGAAGCAAGAAAGTTCAAAAATTAAAAAGTTTCAAAACACCGTAATTTTCAACTATTTAACAAAATTATAAGTATCTAATGTCTCAAAAATTCTGAAGTCCAAAATTAACAAATTCTTGTATATTTTATGCGAATCTGCAAAATATTATGAAGAAAGAAAATGAAGCTTGATCGTGAAATACTAATATCGTTTCTCAATTTCCTTACATTGTACAAAGTGTATTACATGATTCGTTGCCGTGTGAAATGGCAATTGATTTCATGAGAATTTCTGCAAACGCGCAATTTGCTATCTGTCATATTTTCTCTGAATAAACATTGTCTTGGTAAGTAGTGTAATTCAACGGATCATGTGAATTTCTTTTCGCATGTTGCACACGTTCGGCAGAGCACGGTTTCTTGTTCTGAAACGACTCGGTACTTTCCCTTTTCTTTTCCACGGAAGTGAAAATGATCGGACTAGAGCGAATTCTGTCCATTATACGCCGTTTGCTCACCGCTCTTCTCTCGAAACTCTTGTTTTCAGAATTTCTGCTTACTCGTGCGCGATTGATCGCCTCCATTGAACAAATGAACCGAAACGATCGTTGCTGATCGTTCTACACATCCAATTTCTCGTTTATTTCGACATTAAACTCACATAACGGTTAATCTTTCTATTAAAAATTTTCGTATATTTATTAACATACAATACAGTAGTATCAAAGTTCTTTGGTTATAATAACACTGATGTGCTGGTGATTTCAATGCCAGAAACGCTACGTTGTACAGTATAAATCATCTAATATATTAGTGATATACTTTTTCATATACCATTGCATATTACAAAAATATATTTCATTATTTCTTTGATGTATATAATACTTTTATCAATGTTACATAATCTAATAATATGTAAGCTAGCATTTAATATGGTATAAGCATATCAAAATGGTTCCACCGATTTCTGTGTTAAAATGGAGACACCTACAATAGCACATAAATTTTACATTGAATCTTTCCATAAATCTCAAAGACGTGTGCTTCACCAGTTTACAATCCGAATCATTAATTCATCACAGGAACATCGAGAAAGTAAATGTCGAAAGTTATGGAGGAAAATTGTCATCGATGCTGTTCAACGTTTAATGTCAATCGATGTAAATGTTGTATACGTCCTGAAGAGGTTTCTGAAAGTCTTTCAGTGTCTAGTTTCCAGCAGCTGCATTCGCAACGTCTCTCGAACTTCGTACAACAGTGTCCCCGTTCGTGACAGGTTTCTCCTTCGATGTTTCCTTAATTAAAATGAAAAACAAGTTTGTTCTTCACCCCACGAGAATTCGCCACGTCGCAAGCTTTATAATTCATCGATCGCTGACCTATCCTCGGTATCGATTACGATCGTGACGGTTATGTTCCTGGTTAGTCCCATATTTCAATTTCACTCTCGTTGAATGATGTACTTCAAGAAATTCTGGTAACTTCTCGAACAAGTATTTCAAAGATTAAAATCATTAGCAACAGGTGTAAGATTTCTTGTCCTTCCAAAGAATTTGAAAGAGAAAGAGAGAAACTTCGACCCGAATCTCAGGGCTAAAAAAGCTTTTGTTATCAAATAGAAAACGAGAATAACTGTTACCGGCTTTAACAGAGCGAGTCTTTGCTCGCCGTCACGCTGCGATTTCAATAGTTGTAAGTACCATGCGATTAGATCTCTTAGTTACACGTGTTTAATTGAATTACATGCGCCCGCTTTTGAATCTAATTATAGAACAAACGACCAACGTTTCATAGACCGTGTTAGAAGGTCTTTATATTCAAATTTCCAAATTTCAAGTATGCTTGCAAATCTCCACCGTTTCATCTCTAAATGTTCCTAAACCACAAGTTAAATTCGTAACCATTTTAAATTCATATTTACTGTAACATCAAATGTTTCACAACGTTCGTCTCACGCTTTCTGTCCACTTTACGCAACATGTTTTATAACTCTAATCAAACATCAAGATTAGTCGCAGTTTCATTATCGATGCATCTTGAAGACCGTTTGACATACGCATACAGGAGTTGTTTCACCGTGGGTGACCAACTGTTGTCATCGGAAAATTGCGTACAGCGAAGGACCGTTAACTTTGGAGAACGGGCATCGTAAAGCGTGCTTCTCTCTCGCGTGAGAAGACCGCAATCTTGCGAGTGCAACTTCGAAGCCCTTTATTCTCAAGAAACAGCCTCGAGTGAAAAAGACGCGTCTCCAACAGGTGTTAGAGGTCGAAGCATTCTGCTCGATAATCGTTGTTGGCTCGCTACACCGATGTTACAACGGCAGATTCTTCCACGTTTAGCTTTAGGCGAGTTTGCTGGCCCGTAAATAGCTGGACGTACATAATATACCGCTAGAAAAATTGATAAACGTCAGTCTTTGTAGAAACTCACGTATCATCGCGAACTACCGGTTGCATAAGGTGTCCCACAAATCGATCGATTCAACGGAGACAATGCACAAAGCGCATTCAATTCATTATGACTCTCTTTGACATTTCACTGGAATTCTTAATAAAATTTTTACAAATTGTAGCACTAGTGGAATTTCCTTTAAAATATCAGTTTATTACATTCATCGTTAAAAATTATTAAATGATTATTGAACGTGGTCTTCACGTTATATCACAGATAGTTAGAAATGTAAGAAGCTTCTGTTGTAAGAAACAGAAAGCAATTCTGAAGGTATAATGAACAGGACGATTAAGGAGGCATTGCGTCAACGATCCGACGGAAAATCGTGTCCCAGATGATGGAAAAGGTAAAAGCTATCGTTGCCACGAAGGATGTGAAACCTTTTTCGTCATCCTGGTCACGAACGAGAGCCAGATCCATACGATCGACCTCCAGCCACCTCCACGTCGACGAAGAATTGTTTCTGGTAAAACTGAAGCCAAGAAACGACATTTGCCTTTTGTGGTTGATCGGGTGCACCCGTTCACGAAACTTGGAAACATCGGTTTAATTGACAAGCAAAGTGATAATCAGATATACGTTTCGCGATCAGTTTTACTCGCAGAATTGTCTGTGAATCTAGAAGTCATTCTAACATATGGTGAACGATCTTGCAACGATTTGAATCTTATTTTGGAAGATAGGAAAATTTGTAGACGAATCGCGAGTGCGTTTAAATACTGACACGTTCGTGTCGCGCCCAAATAGCTCCTAGGGCCCGAACTCTTCAGACATGTCCGTCACGATCTGATCGTGACATCCGGCGAACCCAATCACCCAGTAATCGACGCATCTGACCATGGTGGCCGAACTGACGGACATTCCCGTCGCAAACGCAGAACGAAAAACACCTACGGTTGACCCTGCGAAGCTTCGATCCTCCGGGAAGCGGAAGAACCGTCCGAGGTGGATCCAGACGGCTACTCGCGAGCCGATTTACAGCGTCCTCGACACCGACGAGCCCGTGCCATCCACCAGTTTACTCAACCACGGTGTGAAAAGAAACGTGGTGGTGATCAGCGCGGTGAAGAGCGATAAACCGCGAGAAAACGATTCGAGGACTGACCAAAGAAACAAAGTAACGCCTGTGGAGTCGATAACACTCGAAGTCGAAGATGAGGACCCACTGTACAGCGTGGTGAGGAAGCCGAAGAAGGTTCAGTTGCCTGAAACGGGTTTTCTCGAGAGGAAACTTCAACCCGTCAAGGAACGACCCGAAGAGGATCGACGACCTTGTTCGCGACAGGAGGAGTTGCGGAAGTGGCTGCAGATAGCCTCGAAACAGCTACCGGAACCTCGGCGATTGTTTACCGAAATGAATCGTCCTGAAGAGTTTGAGCAAGGCGACTGGAAACGGGCCATTTCGATGCCTCGAGGAGTGGTGGGTCTCGTAGGACCCTATCGAGTTTATCAGAATCCCAACGAGAAGAGAGAGTACATGCTCCAGGAGGAGGAACTCGTAGAAGAGGTAGTTGATTCTGTGAGCGAAATCGCCGCGCGAGAGAATGTCACGGAACATCGTCAGAGAGCAAAATGGAGGATAAGGGATGACGACGAGGAGACCTTGGTCCCTGACATTCGGGACATTCCTGGTCTCGAGGATTTTACCGTGGACGATAACAAGGAAACCGAGTGGAAACATGTGGATGATCAGAGCACTGTAGAGTGCAGTAAAGAGGAGGTAGCCAAGGAGGAATCGAAGGGGTTGAACGAAATTGTCACTGGTAAAGAAGAACGAGCGGTGGATGTGCCCGATGAAGCTTCGACAGCTTCTACTTCTTCGGTGAAAGAGAAGAAGGGTGAGGAATTGGTTTTCTTTCTGTCTGAGAGTTATGACTTCTTGATTTATGAGGTTCGGATATGTGGGAACTTCTATATGGGAAAAATATCGGATATATTTGCAGATTTGGAAATTTGCATTATAAATTATAAATGCACTAATATAGTAATAGCTTGTATATCTTAAAAATTATTGCATTTATTTAAAAGCCTACGAAAGCTTCACTTCAAACTTTTTCAACGATCTTCAATACTTTCTATCATATTTTTTTTAATGCAAGAAATTATGGTAGCGTAATGTTAAGTGCAAAGTGTAATTAGCGATAAAGCGTCAAGCCATTTGATACGAATATTGCTCGGGTACATTTACACTCGACACGGTTTCGTTTATTAAAACATGTCGAATTTGTATGCAAGTTGCTCGTTAGTCGTCGTACGGTATCCTACGAAAAAAAGCAGTCTAGCGGTAGATGCGACGTGGTGTAGTCTTTGTCTCGATACGTGCGACGTGTCTTTATTAGTCGGCTGACCAATATTCGCGTGCAGTCTGTTCTCGCAGCTGTACTAATATCTAATTCGTTTCATCACGTAACGGTATTGTAATTGGTTGGCAGGCTGTTCATTGGGATTTAGGATGAAGGTGTGGACACCTACTGCCCTCCTTAATTTAATTATTCGCTTAATTTTTGTACATCCGGACATTAGGGTTTCAGAAACATAGATCTATTATTTAGAAAATTTATGGTTACAGTTTCTCAACTTTGAACACTACAAGTTTATTATTATTCAATTATTTAATATTTAGCTTTCAAATTTTCAATTCTCAAATTTTTAATTTTTTAATATTTACCTCTTAAGATTTTCAATTTCAAATTTTCAGATTTTTAAATTAACTAATTTTTACAACTCCAGATTCTTAAATTTCCAGATCCTCAAATTCTTAAATTTCCAAATATTAAAAATTGTGAACACTCCAAATTTCAAATCTACAGATCCCCACTTTCTCAAGTACCACTCGGTGTCACCTGGTACTCATGGAAATCATTTTATTTAAATACTCTCGTTGAAATACTATACCTCAAGGCACATGTAATTATCCCGTGCATGTACTTATTCCCCGACTTAATAACGATGACTCGGTAGACATCAATGACTGGCACTTCGCAATCGCAGCGAAAACCTCTAAAATTAACTCGACATGATCCTATTAAACCCATAATCGAGCAATTATGTACGTACGTAGAAAGGTACACTTCACTAGCCATTTAAAGATCATAATCGTATAATGTTGCGCTACAATTATCGTCGTTAAACTTGAGATCGTATTCATGGATACGTCAAACAGCTCCTGTGAATCTCACAGCTCAATTACTTTTTATCACAGCCAGTTGCAATGAATTGTAAATAGCTGTCTCGACTTTCGCTGTTTTTGTGCTATTCGTTTTGTTTCCTCTCTTTCACGGCATAAACGTCCTATCATGGATCTCTGGAAATGACTCTTGATGAATTTCTTCGTGAAAAAGAGTGCGATAACTGCTTCCTCTGTCATTATCATCCATCAAATTTCAACGCGGAAGAATCTCGGTATCGTTGGAGACGAAGCAAGAAACTCCTCTTTCATGTTAATAATAGTTTTGGCGATTGACAGGAGCCATTTTGTATTAAAAATTTGTCAAGTTTCCGACCTTTCAATTTTCTTTTAGGAAGCTTTTGATTTCAAAATTTACAAATTCTTAAACTCTCAAACCCCACAAATTTCCAACTTTCTAAATCTCTATAAATAATTAATACACACATTGTTCTGAAAGTTACAAACAATGCAGCTACAGAAAAATAGTGTAAGAAAATATTTTCGCTCGTAATGAAAACCGTGCACTGAGATTGACATTTGAATTAATAATAAAAGTATTCTGAAATTAAAACTTTCTTCGTCAAGACATTTATTTGTAGAAACTAAAATAAGATAACAGTTGGCGTTTCGATGAATAACCAAGCACGCGACTTTCATGGTTGCTCGAAGGAAAATGATATGCATGTAAACGCGTGTAAAACACGTTCGAGAATCTTTGTGGCATCCGTTTGTAAAAATCGAGATTCACCGGCGGATTTGGGTCACGGATCGCGATCACGATCTCGCATGACGGGCAAATGTCTTTCTGTGTCGTTTATATCGTTAATGACGCAAAACTGAACGACGCGCATTTCGTTTCATGGAAAAGAAAGTGGAGAAAAGTCGTCGGACTTTTGAATCCGCCGTATGAATCGATCGACGTGTTTTGTCTTCGAAGACCCTTTACTTTCTCGTTCCACTTCGCACTTCGTTTCATAGCTATTCATCAGCGAGGTCATTAATCATTCCACTTAGATGGAGCTCTTCGTTAAGCTGCGATGTGTTTTAATTTTTGCTATTGTTACATATTAGCCAACCGTTAATTAACGTAGACGCTAATTACTTTATCGTTGTTTTGCAATTACGAGGTACTGATACATTGGCGACGTAAGAATTAGTAAACTTCTTTCGAATTGTTAGTGATTTTGTTAAGAGTGATTTTATTACCGATATGCAATATTGAGTATTGTTTACAGTGCTAACTGATACCAATTAACGATTAGTCGGAGATTAGTAGTTGGCAATTAGAGCAGTCAGCAATTAATGTAATTAGCATAGCGATCAGAGTCAGTGATCATTTAGTGGCTTGGTTAAAGATTAGTTATTAATGATTCACTATCATTTTGACATTGTTTATAATTGATACTGTTAATACTTTTTGTGCTCAGAAATATTAACAAGCGAATATTAAATCTGTACGAATCTAAATGCATTAGCGTTGTCAACAATATCTTCAGCATAGTCGTATAAGCAAGATGGCACGTCATTTCTAATTTTCGAAAAAAAAAAAAAAAATGTATGAACTTTCCTATGTTTAATGCAATTATCTTCTACTGTTTCCAAATACCTACGCAATAATTTTAAAGAGAAATTCTTCTGCAAGACTGAAAGTAAAATTTTCACGGAAATAACCTGCAGCAGAATTTTTTTTCGGTTTGATTTAAGGCTGTTTGCTACCGTTGCATCGTTAAACACATCGTTGAACAAGAATACAAATGAATTATTTAACACAGAATTTCTAAGTCATGCACTTCGTGTTTTTTGCGCAGCAATCTTACCTGCGTGATGGTTACTAATGCACGGTATATTGTAGATTATTTGACATTAAATTAAAACATGTACCGATGTTTATACAAATATTTTTCCATTTTCTTTGGCATACACCGATAATCGAGATAAATTATAGATTGTATGTCTCTCGGCTTCCATTAATTGTTACGTATTCGTTCTTTAATTGCATACTTCGCGAAGTGTACCTTCCTCATGTTACGGCTATAAATCTTCGTCTTACGGTGCATTTTTTGCCGTTCGAATGTTCCCATCAATTTTTATCATCAACGTTTTAACGTACCGTTCAATCTAATATCACGTACCGTTTCCAAGCCATAATAAACGCTTCATGGATACAACGATGAGCAGAGATAAAGCTTCGCGAACAAGTTTATCCACGCTTGTCGAAGAAACAAAAAATCCTATCTCGTGCCACGCTCAGCGTCTGTTTTCTACCCGTTAATTGTCGTTTAAAGTGCAGTTAAACACTTGGCATTTGACACGCGATGCATCTCGGTAATACCGTACAGTATCTGTTGAACTATCGTTTAATATCACAGTAAACGTTACGTGCGATTCTGTTCAAGTTCTCGCTGTCCATATGGTGGCATGATTCCCTGTCATGTCCATTTCCAATATGTCACAGTGCCATAAAAATTCTGTTTGCCAAGAAACACGGTACACGTACTTGCATTTTTAAAACATTCAATTAATAGCAACTGCCTAACTAGTCAACTCTGTCGTTATTATATATTAACAAGTTATCTCTGTTAACTGTGTTAAATAATTATCAGGTGGCTGTCCGATAAGTGACCGTCCAATGCGTGACTGCCCGATAAGTGACTGTTCAATAAGTGACTGTCCAATAAGTGACTGCTCAATAATCTATCAAATAATCGTCTAACAATTATTTTAGTGTGTTATAGAACGTTACTGAACAAATATAGTTTCGTTGAATGAAATCCAAGTTCGGTAAGATTCTTAAGGTTAATTGAAAAAAATAATAATCTAATTAGAAGAGGTTGGTCATTTTCCGCGGCGGTAACGGAGCCGCTTAGTTTTATGTGCCGTAAAAAGAGCCGATTAGTTTCGCATGGGTGAAGTATCAAGAGAAATGAAAAAAGAAGTATGCAGCCGTGCAAGAGCACACTTTATTCATTAAGGAATCACGTAATCCGATAAAATTCATTTAAAGATATGATGTTTCCTGTGGTTACCAGACATGTTAGAAAAGAGAGCTAGTTTTTACAAAATAAATTACGTGTTTAAACATTTAAGAGCGATAGCAGCTTTTTATTACTTGCTGCTCGTGTACTGTAATTAGGATATTTTAAAAGATATGCATCACGATGTTTTTAATGGTAAAGATATATAAATAGGTGGTTATGCTCTAATCTTAAAGTTAGCGATGATAAAACTTTATTTGAAAATTTAGAAATTTGAATATCTACAAATATTAAGTTTTTTGAAATTAACATAAATTGTATAATTCGCAAGGAATATAAAAAATCCTACCCTCTGCTATAACCCTCTGAGTCTTTTCTCATTCACATGATTAACCGTTTATGTATAAAACATTAATTATCCACGGTGTTAATCTTCAAAGGACTGACCCGAGTATGATTAACGCAACTCAACTCGCATATGAAGTTATGTTTCATGCAAATAACTTTGTCCCCATCAATTTTCCAGAATCATGCGATGTACCCTTAACACGTTACTAAGATGTATCATCTACGTTGAAAAATTAGCGTGCAGATATATTAGCGTGAGTTGAGCAGCAACGATAATTCATGTGACAGATGGTCGCGACGTATTTTTTCGCTCGTTTGTCAGGGGGTTCTGGTAGAATGCCACGACTCGCATACCTAATAATGCCGTAATAAGTCATCTAATTACTTAGCCACGCTCTACGGGAGGAACGATTAATAGCATTATAATTGGGATGCGTACATCGTCAACGTATAAATTCCCTCGGTTTGATGGCTAACATGCGTGTTGACAAGCGTTTTTACAAAATGGGAAATTTCTGCTTGAATAGCAAATTTTTAATTTATGGTGATGTATTAAGTATGCTGATGCATGGTCGTGTGCACAGCGTTTTGTATGAACGCGTTTCAAACTATGTTATTTATGCACTGTGTCACTCGTAGTTCAGTTGACTCTCGTTATATTGCCGTGGTTGGAGACGAGAAATGTTAGGTTGGGACGTTTATTGATGGTCACCTATTTTCATGAACACAGCTTCTGTGATTCGATACTTTAGAGATTTCAGAATTCGGAAATATGGAAATTTGAGGATGTGGAAATTTGGAGACTTGGGAATTTGGGGACTTGGGAATTTGGGAGCTTGGGAATTTGGGGATGTGAGAATTTGGAGACTTGGGAATTTGGGGACTTGGGAATTCGGGAGCTTGGGAATTTGGAAACTTGGGAATTCGGGAGCTTGGGAATTTGGAAACTTGGGAATTCGGGAGCTTGGGAATTTGGAAACTTGGGAATTTGGGAGCTTGGGAATTTGGGGATGTGGGAATTTGGAGACTTGGGAATTTGGGGACTTGGGAATTTGTAAACTTGGGAATTCGGGAGCTTGGGAATTTGGAAACTTGGGAATTTGGGAGCTTGGGAATTTGGGGATGTGGGAATTTGGAGACTTGGGAATTTGGGGACTTGGAAATTCGGGAGCTTGGGAATTTGGAAACTTGGGAATTCGGGAGCTTTGGAATTCGGGAGCTTGGGAATTTGGCAACTTGGGAACTTGGGAATTTGGGAATTTGGGGATGTGGGAATTTGGGGACTTGGAAATTCGGGAGCTTGGGAATTTGGAAACTTGGGAATTCGGGAGCTTGGGAATTCGGAAACTTGGGAATTCGGGAGCTTGAGAATTCGGAAACTTGGGAATTCGGAAGCTTGGGAATTTGGAAACTTGGGAATTTGGAAACTTGGGAATTTGGGAGCTTGAGAATTTGAGGACCTGAGAATTCGGGAGCTTGGAAAGCTCGTGAATATTTACAATATAATGTGTAAAAATATATATGTATCAAATATTTAAAAAATGTAGACGCATCTAGGTCGTTTTCCAATTCTCAGAAAATTTCATGAAAATAAAAGCAACGTAAGCGGCACGATCTAGCACTTTTGTCGCCGTATGAAAACGAGGCTAGAAGAAACATCATCATCATCATCGTGGTCATAGTGGTGATGTCCATCATCATCGACATAATCATGCGCATCATGGTGTCCACCACCACCATCACCATTACCACCATCATGTGTCTCATTCGATCGATGATGGTCTGCGTTGCATGATTCTGGGTTACTTTGCCATTCTGTTTCACGATAGTGCCTGGAACGTTTCTTCTTTGCTGTCTCTTCGAAATCGTGGCTGTTTCTTCGCTCAAACGTTTACTCGCCATGGATGTTGTTTTGGGTGTTCTAATACGGACCATGTGTGCGTATATCACTGATAACATGTGTTAGTAGCGACACCAGCTTACAACTGGTTTTCTGGAGGTACTATTTTTGAAGTACGAGAATACGGTAGCTTGGTCAGACTGGAGGATACTTCTACTTTGACAGAAATCGCAGAGGTAAACTTCTAACGTTCATATGTAATTTTTATGTTCTTTATGAATAGAGATCTTACTTGTTCTTTATAGAGATCGTTACAGCGCGTTCTACTTTAAATTATTTCCATTGCTATTTAAAATAGAAGAAGTACTATACATAACTTACGTTATTAATTTTTTTATTTGTGATAGCAGTGAAAATAATTTAGGTGTGCTTATATGGGGATTGTGTATAACAATACAATTATAATGATTAATACATATAGCAACTCTGATAATGTGGTTTAGGTGGTAATTGTGTTTGCAAGATATAAGAACTATTTTTATTTGTACAACACGTATTCAGGTACATTCTAGAATTAAATCCACAAATTAGAAAACAAATCTGCCGCTCCTATTCGACGCATGCGTATTTAATTCACTTTTGAAAGCCACTCGAAATTCACCCCTAAGAAGTGCATAAAACTGTGTACATTTATACCCTGTGATTTCATTCGCTAAACAATAACTGATCATTTCTATTCTTCATAAATGATTTGATTGACTACCCACATGCCCTCCATAGCTTCTCGTGCGAGTTTTACTACAAAATGGGCGCATAACCTAGGTTATTGCACATTAAATGATTTCGTAGAAAGTCCAGCACAATCTGATAATATAAAAGTACCATAAAATTACACTTATATGTTAATTCAAAGCTTAAAGTTTCGTGAAAATGACTGTCTAAACATTTGATTTATGTCTTCGATATAAAATGGCTGATTACCAAATATAATAATACCTGATTTCGAAATGTAGAAAGTCGGACACAATTCGACGACATAAAAGTATCATAAAAAGGAACTTCTCCATGTGAATTTAAAGCTTAAAAATCAAAATAATTTTGCAAACTTTTTACAGAATCATATAATATTTTAGAGAATGAGAATTTCCGTGGATCAAAGAATCGTAAGAAACAATCCGAAAAGGGCAAATACCGATCGATCGCATGATTTATTGTCACGGTCAGAAATAAACGTCCGAGCGATTGATCTTTTTGCATCCACTCTACAGGAAGAACGTGAATTTCTCGAATCCCTCTGCCAGCTGACAGACGAGTTTCTACCTCGTCTTTTTTTTTGCAACTCTCTGACGACGTAATGATGGACCGTACTTCACGGTAAACCGCAACAGCTCAAATTCGTCGACCTAATTTCGAACCAACCGGATCGGAAATTTCACATTTACTTGCAATATATTTGGTTCCCACCTCCATTTAACACTCTGACGGCTGCACATTTCGCACGATTTATTACGATTAATTTTATGCGCTTGTTTGTACTTAATGGACGATTATTGCTAAAATTGTGGTTGAGAGTTTTTCCGGTTGTTGTAGCAAAAATGTCAAAGGAACATTAACGATTTTACTGATATATGAATGATTTTCTACTTTGTATTATATTAATTTAGATAGCTTTCTAAGTGGATTTCTAAATTTTTTAAGATAGCTAATTTGTTACTGTACATGTTGAAGGTTGCAAATTTTTAAATTTACATATCTTCTATCTCTTCTATATATTTCTATACTTTTCTAGATTCCTAGATCCTTACATTTCTGGATACCTCAATTTGTAAAATCTCTAGATCTTTAGATAACAAGTGTCAAGATTCTCAAATTAATAATCTACAGAACTTCCAAATCCCAAATTTCGAAATTTGATAATCCCTAAATTCCTAGGTCTATGGATTCCTAGATCCTTGGGTCCCTAGATCCTTAGCGCCCTAGATCTCCAAATCCCTAGATCCCCAAATCGCTAGATCACCAAATCCCTAGATCCCCAAATCTCTAGATTCCCAAATCTCTAGATCACCAAATCCCTAGATCCCCGAATCTCTAGATCCCCAAATCTCTAGATCACCAAATTTCTAGATTCCCAAATCTCTAAATCTCCAAATGCTTATATCCCCAAATCCCTAGATTCCCAAATCTCCAGATTACCAAATCTCTAGGTCCCCAAATCTCTAGATCCCCGAATCCATAGATCCCCAAATCTCTAGATCCCCAAATCTCTAGATCCCCGAATCTCTAGATCCCCAAATCTCTAAATCTCCAAATGCCTATATCCCCAAATCCCTAGATTCCCAAATCTCTAGATTACCAAATCTCTAGATACCTAAATCCCCAAATTCCAAAATTTCAATCTCCCCAAATCCCCAAATCTAAAAATCGTCAAATCCTCGAATCCCAAATCTCTAAATCCTAAAATTCCTACCCCAAAATCTCCAAATCCGCAAATTTCCAAATTCTCATAACATATATCTCTCGAGCAGACGTTTAACGGTACGACCTTTTTTCCATATCTCCGTTTTTTGATCAGAATTTCTGCAACTCCCTACAGACCTCCTGTACTCCCTGTACGTCTGCCACTAATTCATATTCCATATGGCGTATCAATAACCGCTATTGATTTTGCAATTAACATTGTAGCCTCCGACAGTTACAAAACGATGATACGGCTAACGGGATATCGCCCTTTGAAGAAAGTCAACAGTTCGAAATCGGTCACTGCTCGATAGCCGTGCATGCACGTTTCATCATTTCATCGTGATCACGGACGACCCTTCCCCGGCAGAAGTCACCGTAGATCGTTTTTCATTTCATGGATTTCAGACACGTCCGATGCAGACAGGCATCGGAATCGTCTCTAATATCGTTGCAAGAATCTTCGAACAATTTGAATGGGTTTAAGATTAGCCTTTCACGTCGATCGGTGATAGAGTACCGATTTCTAGACACTGTTTCATAAATATTGTAACGAAAGGAAAGTCGGACGATTAATCTCGTTTTCTGTGCGTCATTCTATTAAATCGTCTTTTCACCCATGGACTCTCTGTTAACTAATTTCGAATTATTTCATCGAGTTTATTTAATCGACTGAAACATCCAAGTATATGAATTAGCTATCTCGAAATCGCATAATGCAAGTTTCCCTGGAATTAATTACACGCTCGGCGTGCTATCGTTAATTATATCATTTATTCGATACATGATCCTTTTGTTGCGAAATAGAAAAATGAAAATACTCTTCGCTGGCGTATAATTCATAGAAACTGGCCTATAATTCATAGAACGTGCTAATCGAGGGGTAACAGTATCATCTTTCAATTCGCGTAATTTTTAACGACGTTATTATACGTTTGGTCCGTGATAATCTCGTTTTCTAAATTTTGCTACATCAGTTTTCTCCTATATTGTTCGTTATAATCAAACGCTTTATGATCTTGTTCCGTTAAAACCGCCGATAAATTATCGAAATCTCTGTACCGAATTTACGGACGAATTCCTCCAGCGAAAGTTACGCGTGTCACTCTACTGACCCAAAAGGCCAAAGAGAGTGGAGTTAATTAACATGAACGATTCCAGCAACCGGTTTGTTTTCTTTGTAATTTTTATTTCTTACCAATACAAGTTCACATATATTGTTTAACTTTCCCTTTATTCAGCACCAATATTATAATATATAATTTATTCAATGACTTTTCACGTCTGTGCAAATTATATTATATTTCAAGATCACTGTCAAGGTCATTTGTAGCATTGTCTTTCAGTTCCACACCGATACAAGCTCTACAAGTTTACAATGTTATACAATGACTTTTCACAATAATCTGTGTAAATATTATATTTCAAGATCATTGTCAAGGTCATCTGTAGCATTGTCTTTCAGTTCCACACCGATACAAGCTCTACAAGTTTACAATGTTATACAATGACTTTTCACAATAATCTGTGTAAATATTATATTTCAAGATCACTGTCAAGGTCATTTGTAGCATTGTCTTTCAGTTCCACACCGATACAAGCTCTACAAGTTTACAATGTTATACAATGACTTTTCACAATAATCTGTGTAAATATTATATTTCAAGATCATTGTCAAGGTCATCTGTAGCATTGTCTTTCAGTTCCATACTGATACAATACTGTAAATTTACAACATTATATAATTGTCTTCTGGATGAGTTAATGTGGGTAACACTTGTCTACTGCTATTTTTATTAACATGTCTAAAAGTGAAGTAATGAATTTTTTTTTAAATTTAAAAAGACGAAGTATCACAAAAGGTAATATTTACGACAATTTAACTTATACTTTAAGAATCTCAATTTTAAAGTTAAGATTCTTTAACAAGATGTTCAGGATGAACTTCAGGGTTGTTACCTTGAAGTAGTCTGTTGACTTGAGACAGTTTCACCCTGACTCAATTACTAGTTTCAATCACTGGTTCAACAAAAACGGTGTTTATAATTAAATCATTGTAAACGTGTTGCAGCCAGCAATGAACAGAACGACAAGGACAGCCTGAACGAGATGGGCAGCACAACGGGTGGCACAGTGGAGGGTGCACCTGGAGGTGCTCCTAACAGGGGCGAGAGGAACCCCGAAAACGAGGCTACAACCGTCGAGATGACGAGGACCTCGGTTCCTTCCAGGTCTTTGGTCTCCAGGTTTTTATCCAGGACACGCTCCACAAACGATCTGTTGGACCACTCCGAACCCTTGTAAGAATTTGGGTTATCGAACGGATGCATGATTTATGCAACATGCTGGAGTAATAATTAAATCGTAACTCTTTCGAGAAACGGTGCAATTTGCTTGCAGGGAGAAATGCTTGATTTTTATTGCGTATGCATCATGTTCAAAGTACATTTTTATATCTTTTGCAGTTCGCAACTATGGATCGTTTTATCGAACGTTTACGGTCAGCTTGTCATCGTGCTGATGATTGCTCTGTGTTTGGCCGAGGTCATGGACACGCCTGTTCCTCTACTCAGTCTTCAAGTAAGTTTATTTTTAGTAAATAGATTTTTTAGTAAGTTTTCAGTAATTGTATTATTAGAAAAGCGGTTGTCAAAATTATCTTGCATCCTTTTAAGGTCATAGTCATTCTTGATTAGAAATACAACAAAAATGCAGTATCCTTGACTGTGACCTTCGACATTGAACATGTGTGAAGTCGATAACGGATAGCAATAAACAGAATGTTATAAGATTTCTATTCAAGCACATTTCAAGAATATTCCTTCGAGAAATATTGCAAGCTAAAATGTGTTTGCTTCTTGAATTATAAAGGTGTAAATTATACCTTAATTATAAACTATAAAATTAGAATTGTACATCTGATTGCTATGACCCGGTTGCAATAAAAACAAAACTATCATCCGTTATACAGTATTAAATACTAAAAATTAATCTACGTTACAAAAATAATAAATTTCACAAATATTTATGAACAAGCCGTTAATTTTTAAATAAACTTTGATCGCTATAATAAGTACACATAAAATATGTACAACTCTGTATTGTCTATCAAACCGGAAATTGAATTTGTCCACACTTTTCACAGTACATTACCGTCAACAAAAACAAGTAAGAAATTCAATTCGCTGATTCATCAAAGACATATTTGCCGAGTTTGAAAAGTTCGCAATATGCTCGTTCCTATCTCAGGGACAAAAACTAGGCGCCAAAAGGTGTTTGATCCGTAAAACGTTGAATATTATAGTAGAGAGGATGTCTCGTAAAATGGTGTTGCACGTTCGGTAATATTTCATCGTGCACTCGAGAAACGGTTATCATAATCAGTTAAACAAAATGCTGGCGCATTGCACGTGCACTTTAACTTTCGCGTGCATATCCGTTCGACGTCGGGTGAAAAATTCATTTTCTTTTTCGCTCTGTGAACTTTACGAGCGTTTCGTTGTAAATTTTTTTCGGAATCTCCATAGTGTATAACGGTATGATTCACAGGTGTGCAATCTAACTGTTGTAAAAGGCGAATATTAATGTACACTCGCTTTGAATTAAAAACTTCCTGAATTTTATAAGCTCTTAATTTTCCAATTTTCAAGAATTCAAGACTTTTAACTTTTTCACAGAATTATTCAAAGTATCGAAGTTTTCTTAAAAATTTTTATTACAAAATCTTTAAATTTCGACTTGCTTAACTTTTTCATAGAATTATCCAAAATATCGAAGTTTTCTTAAATATTTCTATTATCAAATTGTTTAATTCTGAAGTCTTCATATTTCTGAAAGTTCCAAATTCGCGACCATAATTTTACACCGTAATTTGCATGAAATTGGCAATTCTGTGCTATTAAAAAGCTAATTCGTTATTTATTGGACACCTAAATTGTTTACCGCGTAAATTCCTCAATCGTTAGGAATCGTTCCATTAAGTGTCATATGGTCGCAACCGTAATTACCATTATGCGTTGAAACACAGAGATATATCAACGTTGACCGTGAAAGAGCATTAAAAGGTAAGAAAAGCGAACAGCTGGCGGTATTCCGATCGTTTCCTTTCCAACGGCACATGTAATTATGTATGGATCAACTTGAATCGAGATGCTGTTGGGTCACGGTAACCGTAATTTCAAGAATCAAAGCTGCGATTCGCGAGCTAATTCAGGCATCTAGCGCACTCGAGTACCAACGCGAACTCGTTAACACGTTCCGTGCCAAGCCATTTTTACCTGACTTGTCGTTCAGGCCATTTGATATTTTCAATAAAAATTGATATATTATCACACAATAATTTCATTGATACTGACCTAACCCAATGCTGACCTAACCTAATGTTGACTTAACCTAATGCTGATCTAACCTAATGCTGATCTAACCTAATGCTGACCTAATCTAATGCTGATCTAACTTGATGCTGACCTAACCTAATGGTGCCCTAACCTGATGCTGACCTAACCTAATGCTGACCTAACTTGATGCTGACCTAACCTGATGGTGACCCAACCTGATAGTGACCTAACGTAATGGTAGCCTAACATGATGCTGATCTAACTTGATGGTTAGGTTGGGCTGAAGATCAAATTTAACGTGTACCACCAGTGGTATACATGGCACGGAACGTGTTAAGCATTTCCCAAATATTATGGCTCTTTATCGATTGCAAATCGAGACCTTTGTTTTTAAATTGTATTTAAAAAACATCTTTGATAACTTTTCAAAATGAAAAAATTTCCAAATTCTTGAGTTACATATTCGTTGCAATTGTTCTCCATTGCAGGGAGTGTTCCTGATGTACCTGTACGTTGGAAGCATAGCGGTGATCATCAGTATCTATATTTGGGTGTTAGTGGACAGTTGTGGAAGTCTCGGTACCGGTGCAGCTGGCGTCGACGACGCTGAACTCGGTGGTGCATCCTTAACCAGGTTCGGCTCGTTGAAACGTGCTCACATCTCGCGATCTAGAACAGCACCGACGAGTTTTTACATTCGTGTCGGAGCGCTCCGTAAGTTTCTAAAAGCAGCACACTAGATTTCCGTTATGGGAGTGAAAAAACGGTATTGAAAAACAACGTTTGTTCAGTATTCGGTTTGGCAACACTCGTATTCAATGGTTTGGAAATGGCGATGCACTCGATGATGCAAGGCGCTGAATGCTTGAGCGACGTGGTTTTCGTGCATCCGGTGCTTCATGGACTTTTCACGTTCTTGCAGATGCACTTTCTGTTCGTAAATTCACAGGTGAGTTATAAAAACTGGATGAATAATTCTTTAAAATTGTATTTGAACGTCTTGAAGAATAACCTGACCAAAGACATGCATGAGACTTATGAGATATAAGATCTATCGTTATAAAATGAAAGAACATTTCTTAGTCTATGATATATCTTTGTGATGACCTGGAACATTTCATATAAAACACTCGAACAATTGTATAATCACAGTTTGTTGTGAAGCAGTGTTAAGTATATATTTAAGTATATACGACCTGAAATTATTAAAAACTTTGTTGAAGAGGAAGGTATAGATGACAACAATGGTAATGTTCCAATTACAGGTGCTAGTAGAAAGATTTGGACTAGCAGCGAGGTTCGGGTTCATTCACCTGGCTGCGACGAACATCGCGGTTTGGGTTCGGTTAGTGATCTGGGACTCCGCTCAAGAATGGACATACTTCGTTCATCTGGCGCAACGTGGTTTGCACAACTCTGTGACTCCGTTGAATCTTCGAGGCTTTCCAGAGTCGCTGATCAGACATACTCGAGATTTGATAGGTTTGTCTTATCACTAGCTTCACCTAAAATATCAGATACTCTGATGTGAAGGATAAAATTATATTATCATTTTTTCAGAACATCCCTCAAACGAGAAAGAAATATACCAACCGTATCAACCGATTTCGAACGAGCAGATCTCTCAAGTGATCGCCTTACAAGAATGCTTAAACACCAACACTCTGGGTCAGTTGTGGACATCGAGTATGCCATTTCTTTACCCGTTTATCGTGCAGTTCAGGTAAATGTGAATTATTTCAGTAACTCTGAGAACTCTTGTAACATTGTTTAATTTCAGTTTGATCGCTGCTGCCGTGACTTTCGTGATGGGTCAGAATGTGGGTAAGAGTCGGTTGATGCACAAGCAGAAGTTCCACGGTAGCAAGGATGTGGCTAGTCACACCAAAGTGGGCTGCGACGGTTCCAGCAAAGGTTTATTTCTGGGCATACTCTGCATGGTTGCTGTCATAGTGGTGATACTGATCTTCCTGGTCGTCAGAGAAGACGAACACTTTCCTTCTGCCACGTTGTCCTGGTTGACCTGCGGCACCTTGACGAGTATTTTAACTCTGAGTACTTTGATGACTGCCAGCGGTCTCGTTCAAATTCGTCAGATGTCCGTAGTGAGCAGAGCACCGGCAGCGTTGGACAGTTTGTTATCGAACGTGGCCTTGTTCGGGGTGCAATTGTACTCCATTTTCACGATCGTGGTTTGTGCTTGTTCGCTGGTTCTCCTGGACGACGAGTACGAGACTCGCGGGAGACATATCATGCTGCTCATCGCGTCCATACTGCAACTGGTTCAGTGTTTCGCTCAGAGTACTCTGATAGCAGAGGCGTCGAAGAGATCTTGCATAACCGATTTCCAGATACTAGAGAAACCGGCCAGGCAAGTGATCACTTTCCTGCTGTTCAGCAACTCCGTCCTGTGGGCCTTCGACACGGTGATTACGCAGAATTGGATCTCGCAAGAACTGCAGTTGAGATTCTTCGGAGTGCTTGCCTGGGGAGTCATATCCAGGGTCGGACTGCCGTTACTGATCTTCTATCGATTCCACAGCTGCGTTTTACTCTTGGAAGCATGGAACAAGTGTTATAGAATGCCAAGAGGAGAGCATCCGCTCAACTGACGACACAGAACGCTGCACCCATGTTCCTCTAGGTTTGTATTCATACTTCTTGTGAAAGTTATAACTTGGCTCGATACCCTGTGGGCCGGGTGTGAATGCACTGTGATTTAATGCATGGTAGTACGATTCCTGATCTTAAATAGTGAAATCGGTCATTTATATACAACAATTTAGCAAATATAGTGAAATGATTTATATCTATTTTGTGTTAATGTTTTTCAGATTGCAGCCGAGATCGCACCGCTCCTATTGCCACAGAAAGCTGACGATTAATCTGGACCAGGACAACGAATGGTCCCCCACGATCCAGAGATCCCCAAAGAGATTATTCAGCCCGAATTTGTGGACAATGAATTCGGTGCATTTCGTTCCTTTCGTCGACAATCGGCTCTATTTCGACCCGAACTCTTTGTTTCGCATTACGTCAGTGCCTGTGGATCCGCTGAACTTGGAGCACACCGTACAACCGTCCAGAAGAAAGTTGCATCGTCATCATCATCATCATCATCATCATCACCATCATCATCATCGTCGTCATCAGAAGAGGCACCGACGCGTGGTCAGTGATCCGGGCATACGAAATTGGAACACCGGTGATCAAGAAGTGAAACGACATCGTAGAATTTTTAGCTACGACACCGGTATCACTGGACTGAGATTGGTGGAGACACCGGTAGCCGAGGCTGACAAGGAGGTTCTATCAGCTGACGAGACGAAAACGTCGACATTCAGGAAAGTGCCATGGCATCCGAACTTGCACATGCTCAAAATCAGAAGAACGTAGCACGCTAAAATGACGTGGGTCGTTAGAACGATTCGACGTTGAGCACGTATTTCTTTCGAACATTTGGACGAGTTGATCGTTTTGTTATACGCTTTTCACTTTTCAAACGTAACGGGGTGGAATGGAGTCAAATTATTCAATTCGAGTCAATTGTAATATAAAACTTATAGAATTTTCAAATCCCTGATTCCCCAGTTTAAGGAGTTCATCTACTATAAACAACGAATTTGATCTATTAGGTCGCCAGACGTTAGATCACGCCACGGTATATCACCGTATGTACCTGTAATAGATGAATATTATATGTAACTGTATTTTCCAGAGTCACTCCAATATGGTGAGTCATTATTTTTATATCAATCCGTGGTCAGTTATAGCTTAGTCACAGCGATTGTTTCATAAAGATTGAAAATCGGGATGTAAGTAAAAAATGTAAGAAGAGAATCGTTGAGTTTTGTGGAGGCAGGTAGTTGTTACTAGAATAATTCTGCGAGTATCAAAACGTAACAATTATCCCTAAGAGTACAGTACCTTTTTTATCATTTTACGTGCAATATTATCGTTTGTAAGAAAGTTACACGTAGGAATTTATTTATTGTGCAAGTCATGCAGATAGTGCGTTAACTATTAGCCATCAAGGTTGCGTTACTCTTTAAGTCGTTGGATATAAGAGACACAACGATGCAGCTCCGTCTTTTTTAATTTTTTTTTTGTTCTTTTAAAGCAGAACTATGTGATCATCGTTAAACGAACAATACTATTTTTTGTATATATTTATTACGATTGTTCTGTGGTGAATAAGAACTGCTGATATTTATACAGAACTATATGATGTATTTATTGAAATCACGGTACATCGTATGGTAGTTTATGCTTTCGACAAGTACATTAAAAGCGATGTATTGTTTGTTGGATGCCCAACTAATATTATCCATTCGATGTTCATGAAATTATAATAAAACTTTTCTCGTTACGAATCGAATACTTTCTTTAACACATAATATATTTTTTACTAAATATAATTAAGCGAAAAGCAACATGTATCATTCATGGCACCTAATCCGTCAAAAACATGCTGTATCACTCTACAAATATATACAATTTATATTTTCCGTGCTGTTTAAAATTAACAATCATTAATCATTTGATATTAACAACTAATTTCATTCATACGTAATTCTTTTCAGCATTGAAATATTGTTTGAAGATCTTTAACATGTTAAGAATACAATATCTCGATCGAGGCGAATTGGACAAAACGTTTACAATATGTACGTAAAACGCTTAACCTAATAACGTGATGCTGAATCTAGCGTTGAATAAGAAAACTTAAAAAAACAATAAAACTTTCCTTCGAGAAACTGACTTTATCACATTGGTAGTTAACCAATCAGTAAAGTTGTATATACGAAATAAAATTAAAAAGAAATCACACATATTACACAACGGTGCAATAAAAATAAATCTTGCTATTAGTTATTCCAGTGATGGACAAATGCACTCTTGAAAGGCACTTGCAAGCGATATGTTCTTGCAGGTATCGATGGGCAGTGAATTTTCCAGTGAAAAAATGGTAGAATCTTTAATTTATAGACTTTTAAGATCTATATTTGTGTGGAAACATTACTACGCGTGCCGTATACTTTATCTACCCATCACTGATCTATCTAATACAACAAACAACTAAACGTGAAAGCTTACTTAAAAGCACAAAAACAGTAAAAAAAAAAAATTCTCTCTACACAACAGAAATGAACAATTTCAAAACAGAATCCAAGGAACACATTAATCAACAACGAAGAATTTATTTGAAGGTTTATCTAACGCAACACGAATATTAATATATGTATAATATTTTATATTTAAAATATGATTCTCACCTCAAGATACATTATAAAGAATTCCTATTCTATATAGTAATATGATTCTGTTTTCTCTCGAAACAATCTCAAATCTAATAAATTCTTTTCAAAATATAGCTCGTAGGAATAAGGATATTTTTTCTATGCGTCAGTTTACAATTCTTTTCCTCGGTGAAAGAATATCGCGTCAGAAAAAGTTAGCGAGAATATCGTACGAGGATAAAACGAGGAAAAATTTCATGGACGAACAATGATTCAATCAAGGCCAACGTCTGATTGTTCGGTGGTTGGTTGTGTACCCCCTTCAGCACTTGGGAAATTGGGCATTCCTCCGGGCATGCCCGGGAAACCACCGCCACCTGTAGCACCAAATTTCCCAGCCATCTTGTTGATGAACGCCATAATCTTTGGATTGCTCTGGTACTTCAAGATCGATGCTGGATTCGACGAAATCTCCTTACAGAACTCGGCTATTTCGGGATCCTGCAAATTTAAGAACAATTAGAAGTGGACTCTCGCTATATTGTCATGAATAAAACTATAAATTGAACCACATAATTCTAAACAAAATTTCATGAGAAGGTAGTGAAGAGATTACCATAAGAGCTTGAAGAACCTCAGCATCGTCTAAGAATTTACAGAAATCAGGCATTCCAGAAGCAGTTCCAGTCGTATCAGTTTGTGAAGTACG
Source organism: Megachile rotundata (assembly GCF_050947335.1). Lineage (NCBI taxonomy): Eukaryota > Metazoa > Arthropoda > Insecta > Hymenoptera > Megachilidae > Megachile > Megachile rotundata. Next base: position 8,376,281 of record NC_134987.1, on the reverse strand, counting down.
CGTATTTTCTTGGAAGGCCTTCGCGCTTTCTTGAGCTTTCCTTATTCTTTCCTGCTTTTCGCGTTCCAACTTCTCTTGCACCTTACGCTCTTTCTTCCTCTTGTGTTCCTCGATCCTTCGGGCCTGAAACCGATAATGTTACATTAATATATGAACGGCGGAAGCGGAAATCTTTGTTATAAAATGAGATTAACAGGAAAAAAGATTCTCTATATAAACGAAGTTTACTGGCCAATTTGGCTGCTTCGTGATCTATAATAAGCCTGTAATCGTATGAGGTCACAATGTGTCTTGGACAGACGTGTTTCACGTCATTATGATTTAGTATTTGGACAGATTCCTGATACTGTACAAAGAGTTGTACTTTTCACAGTATCGGGAAATTTCGATAGGGAATTTTATTCGATCGAATTAAATTAAAATTGTTGAGTATACGTGGTTTGAACGCAACATGTGATGCTATAATTATAATTATGCACAATACTCTCACTTTTCAGTTCTTGATTCAGCTCTCAATTCAATTTTCAGTCCGTTCTACATTTTAAATATTTAACGAGACAAGTTCCTTGAATATTGTACTACAATACCCGAAACTATCAAATTCACCTGATATAATTAAACCGCGCACACAATGTATAAATGTGTACCTACGTTACGTATAATAAAATGTACATTTTTCGGATCATTCAATAGTAGAATTTCTATTTAGTTTTGAGTATGTAATAATTAAAAAAAAATAGTTAATGAGTAGTATTGGTGGTTAAAGTGTTAATATAAATTTATAAACTATATAAATTAAAAACTATCATTCGAATGGTGCTCATATTCGCGGGCGCTCGTTCGTAAGTCTTCGTGCAGTTCCGTACTTCAACGAACGCTGCGAGTTTGCAGCAACGCGAAGGTATGATAGCGACAGAAAAAATTAATTATGCGAATTAGTAGATATAATCAAGACATTTGAACAGATATTATTGCTACATCAATTTCAGGTGCCTCAACGATAAATTGAGCTTACATGAATTTCATCAAAAATAAATCATATGCAGGTACATGCATGTACAAATATAAATTCGAGTAGAAGTTTAATATGAACTTTCTTGTTTAGGAAGAGTAAAAAGTACTGCATACAAAGAGGTATGTGAGAAGTATAATACAAATAAGTGTCAGAAGTGCTGTATTAGATAATCGCAAGTATTGATGTTTCTAAATGACGTTAAGTTGTATTTAAAAGATAGGAGGAGGTCAAGTGCTCGTGTGCAGCGAATAAGATGTTGCAGATAAGAAGAAAGGACAAGAAGAAGCGACGGGAGATAGCGGCGGAGAGAGCTAGCAAGCGCAAGAACTTTTGCACGAGGGAGCACCACCTTATACGGCGGCGACCCGGGCTTCTAAATATAAAGGCGCCCGTCGTCCCGACGCTCCTCTCTGTCCGAGCGCACGCATTTCGCCGCGAATCTCTTCTCTTTGCTACACGCTTCGCAGACAAGCTTGCTCGCGATAAGAGGCAGCTGGAATTTTGCTAATATTACTTCACGCGAACGTTGGGAGAGGGTGCGGTGGTATCACAATACCCGCCATATTAATTTCTAAAACGGTAAAACAATCATACATACAAATTCTAAATTATGAAAAAGTACTTTGAGTAATTTTCAAATTTTTCACTAGGATATCACTGATATCTAAGAGCAAATTATTTGCACTCACTCAAATCTGGAGAATAGCGTTTGACAACGTTCAATAACGTAATAAAGAATTTTGAGGTAAAAATAAATGTTAAGTAGCATTGGAGAATTGTATTTCTGAATCGTTTGAGAAATGTTTGTTTGACAGTACTATTTTTACTGAATGGTCCGCTACAGCAGCCATTAAAATATCGAGATACGGGCTATGTAATTCAGAGACAGACTATTGTTTCATGTATTCTTATCAATGTACTTAATTGCTAAACAAAACTGCAACATTTTGCGTATGCGAACATTCTTGCTTGCACGACTATATTCATAAAGCTTCTAATATGCAAGTTGCAAGCAATGGTATAAGTTTCAAATTGTTTTAACCAAACAATCAATGCATACTGCTACAGAACAATACACTTCCGGTTAACAGTACAGCTCAATAGCAACAGCTACACGTATACAAATTCTTTTCAATGATGTCTTCAGCGATTTCCATGGCGACCTTGTCCTCGTATCACTCATTTATTTTCAGAACCGAATAACCGTGGTTCTCATAACTGTCTATATTAAACCTGACCAGTGACATTCGTTAGATGTCCTTAATCTTTGTTGGAATAAAAAGAAATGCATATGATTGTTCTTGTTTCTAATTTCTACACCATCAAATCCTTCTATGGATTTCTACATTCTCAAATTTTATTACCACCGAGGGATATAGTTGAAGTCCTATGTCCTTAGATTGTTGTAACCCCGATTTCTGTATTTTTAGGTTACTGCAAACCCCGATCCCTACATCTCTAGTTTTCTGTATCTCCCAATACCTATATACCTAAATTGCTAAATCTTCCAATACCTACATCCCTAGATTGCTATATCCCCGACCCCTACATCCCCAGATGGCTATATTCCCCAATACCTATGTGTCTAGATTGCTATATTCCCCAATACCTACATCCCTAGATTGCTATATCCCCCAACACCTACATCCCTAGATTGCTATATCCCCGACCCCTACATCCCCAGATTGCTATATTCCCCAATACCTATGTGTCTAGATTGCTATATCCTCCAACACCTACATCCCTAGATTCCTATATCCTCCAATACCTATATCCTTAAATTCCTATATCCCCCAATACCCACATCTCTAGATTATCCCCCAATTTCTACATCCCCAGTTTCCTATATCCCCGACTCCTACGTCCTTAAACTTCTATCTCCCCAAAACCCCTATATACCTAAATCGCTATACTCCTCTATGTCCATAAATCTCCACATTCCTACATTTTGTTTTGTCGAAGATGAAAAAAGTGACGAGTGGGGAAACGAGAAACGAGGTTGAAGACTAGGTGGGAAGGTAGGTCGTGTGCAGGATCTCCTAGTGCGATCGCTAGTCAATGTCTTTGCGGTCTGTCGGCCAGGTAGACCCTGCAAACCCGAGAAAACCGGGCCGCCAAGAGGTATTTTTAAAACTGCGACTCTACGAACCGCCACTATCTTCGGATTGTAAAAGATAAAAATTCGTTCCGTTGGTTGCATCCATCACCGAGTTCTCGCGTACGGTAACATTCGATTATTTCGAATTATTTCTTTCGAGTAATAAAGAAACGGTTTATTGTTTAATCGACGTACGTTGATTTCGATGATTTGAAGGCGAGCCAGGTATTCGTTGTTCGGATGTCTCGTTACAATACTCGGCCCTACAGGCTATTCAACTTACACGATTTCTGATCGATGTGACGTATTCATGAACGATCGGATATCAAAGATATAGGGCGTACTTTAAGTACGTGTACACATTTTAAATTGTTAATATTGAATGTATAAGTAATAAATTTATATGATATATAAATGTTTATAAGTACAATATGTACACGTGTATATGATCTGTTGGAACACTCTGTACATATAGTAACATACTGCATATGGTTATTTTCATCATGGAAGGTGCAACATTCAATGCCACGTTGGTACCATAGGTAACTGATGGTATCGAGTAGCTAAATCAACATAAAATTAAATAATTGCAATTGTAACACATCTTACATGTGGCAAGTTTACCATGAAGAATACTTATACTTAATTTACCACATGGCTACCATTAATTTTCCATATCTAGTTTACTGATTTACTAGTTCACTAGTTTATTAATTTATTAGTTCATAACTACCTCACCACTTAGTTCATAGCTACCTTGCCACTTTATTAGTTCATAACTTACTAATTTATCAGTACATAATTACTCCACGACAACTACAAGTCTATTCCCTCCATTTACAATGATCCGAATTGACAATCGCAAGCGATGAAAACGATGGAGTCAACCAAGCGAGTAACCACAGAATCCCATAAAAGAAAACGTGGTCTAGAAACGGTCTCCGACCTTCTGAAAGTCACTCCCGATTTTCCATCCCCTCTCCCGCGAGAGTTTAATTTTAATTCCAGCCATTAGCGAACCAAGGGGACATCCGGTTCACGGCTCCCTTAAGGTACACGAGAACCGAATGGAATCTGGTGCGATCGTACGGGAAAGAAGAAAATAGAAGAAAAGCGAAGAGGAAAACAGGGAGACGCGTGGTCCTGTGGGGTGCGAAGTAGAGGGGCGTCTTCGGGGTTTGGCGGTAGTGACAATGCCAGTTCCTCGCGGGCGAGTTTCGAGTTAGACGAGCTGCCAGCCCTGGCTCATCGTGTAGTGCCTAGTGAAACGAGATGACGGGCTCGCGGCTGAGACCCGCGTACTTCGTGGGCCTCTTCCTGGCCCTTCTAGTCGTCGCCTTACAGGGTGAGTAACCCCCACCGCCTCCTATCGTGATCCTGAACCCCGTTGACCTTGCGTACCCCTTGACCGCGTTTCATTTTTTCGGAAATGACGCTCCTACGAATCTTCAAACTTTACGCTAAACTTCTTCGTCACCTGCGTGACCTTGAGCTGTCTTTTTTCTTCGAGGTTGCCGAACATTTGAAAATTTTAGTTTAGGTGTTGTTGACCTTGTGTCGATATCCTTTCAATCTTTTTTGGTGCTCGATTTTTTAGAAAGTATTAGTGTAAGCATTGTCTTTGTATTTTCCTAATTTGATAACCTCGTGTGCAACCTTCCTCTTCCGATTCTTCTTTCTTCGGGGAATAAATTACCTTCTAAAGTTTGGTGTAACATTTTATTTTCTACCTTGTTGACCTTGTTTGCATCCCTTCCATTTTGATTCTTTTACATGCTTTTCGAAAAATAGACTGGGTACCTTCCCAAATTTCGAAATAGAGTGATTCAAATTAAGTTGCTTCTCTTCGTACTTCCCTATCTTATTGACATTGCGAACCCCTGTCTCTTCAATTTTCTTTTATTACAACTTTCAGTTTCAAAAAGAGCTTTCCCTGTACAGGGTAACTTCTTGTCTCGTTGACCTTGCATTTTTCCTCTCCCTTTTTTAAGGAATAAGATATTCTAAATTTGGGATGATTGAGTCAAAAGTCTCCACATGCTATACGAGGTGTTTCAGTGAAATTTAACTACAATTATCTTTTGTCATCTTAAAATGTCGGTACAATATAGGTAGCTATAAAACATTAACGTTCGACTTCATATAACGAGATCCTCTCAACTGTGCAACCCATAAGTGGGTTTGAAAGTGTTAATAAAGACCTTAATTCAAACTTTCTCTAATAAATGTACTGTATCTCTTCCCTTACATCAGTTTCCAATTTTTGTAGAATCGACAAAATTTCCCGCTTTCGAATTCACCCCGGCATCTCGAATGATCGTTGACTGCAATCGAGATGTAATCAAACGATTTGTTGTCTCGTTATTTTTAACGGAGGATCACGCGACCGTTTTTTCGAATGCACCGCTGTCGGCGTCGTTTGTTTGCGTTAATTGTATAAATAAAGGAGGGTCATGACTCACGGCGAACGTCGATCGGGCACTTGGTGAATTTTCCCCGAGGAACCTCGAGGAGCAGGGTGACGTTCAGGGTGAACATTTGTGCGAAATTGTGAAACATTGTACGAAATTGTGAAAACGGGTAAGAGATTTTAACGGTCGATGATGTGGTTGACGTACTGACGGACGTGTGACGAGTGACGAAGGTCAATGTTACGTAAAGTCAGTCGTCTGCGTCATCGGTTCCTGGCTCGTCGAGCCTCTTTAGCATCGAGCAGACACGTTCGATCAAAACGTATCAGCGTTGCGTCATAAATACGATATCGTTTACAACATTTCTTCGTGTTCGCAACATGGTGAATAGAGTTCAATATTCGTTAATTCGAGGGTCTTTTTTCTTCGCAGTCTGATTAAAAATCAGCGTTGCGTCACAAATACGATATCGTTTACAACATTTCTTCGCGTTCACAATATGGTGAATAGAGTTCAATATTTGTTAACTCGAGGGTCTTTTTTCTTTAGAGTCTGTCACAAATGCAATCGTATTTTTGGTCGGATTAACGAGGCGAAATGGGAACGATCGGGTAAAAAGTTTGATCGCGTATTCAAGGATCCGTTATTTTGGGAATCAATGGAAACCGACTGTCAACAACTCGCAAATAATTACATAAGGACAGATATAAATCCGTGCCAGATTCTGCTCCGAATTCTGTAAACTCACCGGTGAATTCCGTGTAAAGAGATATTTAAAGTCGATCCCTTGCGCCCAATCGTATTATAAAACACCTCGCACCTAACATTTACAAATACTTTATAAAATGCATTCGCATTTTCACATTTAATAGGCGTATTGTGTACAAGTTCTTTTTTGTTACTATGTTGTCAGGGTTTTACAAAATGGCTATATAGAAGGAGGACGTACTATTTGCATTGTCATGTCATTTGTTTTTGAGTGATACTCTTTTAGGATTATAAAGTGGTGAAAATTTAAAATTGAAAATTTAGAGAATTGCTCATTTTTCAAATCTCTAAATGAATCCATGTTTTTGGAACTTTAGAGATAGAAGAATTTAGAATCTCTTAAAAATTTGAGAATTTAGAAAATTGGAACTTTAGGATTTTGCAAAATTTGAGAACTTGAAAAAATGTAGTAATTTAACAATTTTTGAACCTGCAAATTTGAACTTATAGAAATTTGAGCAAGCAATGGCAATAGTGAAAGTAATAGTTTTGGAAGTGATTTAATTTTTCTAGCGAAAGGATTAAAGGCTATAGATGCCGTAGAGCGCGGAACAAGCCTTCAGATTCTATCTTTATCCTTGCTGGCTCTGCTTGCCAAACGACAGTCGGCTTACCTCTGCTTCCATTACCCATATCTTGACATTTTCACGGATTTTGCAGCTGTATAATTTCAACATATTATCTTACAAAATCGCGGGATACCGATATTAACGCGTTTGACGTAGTGCCGGTGCCAAAGATCCGCGTCAACTTTCGTTTGCATTATTAATGACCGCGTCCATCGAAACGAACAACCAATTCCCAGCATGACATCCGAATTTTCCAATTTATCCGACAAATGAATTTCCAATTATTAAATTTCTATTTTCCTTCACGAATTTACATTTTCCTTTGCGAATTTTTATTTACAATCGCGTATAATCTGATGAACTTTACGATTATATTTGATTAGAAATTTTTTGGGGAAAATTCTTTTAGAGAAACAAAAAATAGCACGATACACTTTTCCCAGACTGACCGTTTTCATCTAGCGGCGAACAAAAGCGTAATGATAAAATCTCGTGCCAAAAAGCACCGGCGGCATCGGTGACGTAACTGTGAAAATTTACGACATGCTACGAAAATCCCTATTTTCTTCGCGCATAGTAACGTGGACCCATTAAATTTCACTTTGAACCTCGTATAACGTGCGACACTCTGCTGCTTTCAATCTCTGCCTTTCGACTTTGACTGACGGCAGATTTAACACAGTAGCGGATAGAAGTTTTTGGACACTATCATGTGTCTGAGGTCATAAATTGCTTGAGGTGGAAGTATCGAATAACCTACCCTTAACCCAATTTTTACTTGAAGTTCCATTCGAGGAAGATGTTGAACACGGTAGGCTTTTCTATGAAGAATAAAGCTTCGGGTTTAGCTGTATTATAGTACAGGAAGTTGGGCTGTGTGAATTTTTGGGTCTAGAGGTCAGGTGATTTAAGGAGTGTGTAGATTTTTAGATGGAGAAATTTTTGAATGCAGGAATTTGAGAATGTGAAGATTTTAGGTTATGTGAATTTAGAAATATTGAAACTTGCGGTATAAGAATTTGAAGATATAGGAATCTAAAGCTTGAAGAATCTACATATCTATAAAAGAAATGTGGGGATATAACAAACAAATTGTAAAACCTAAAAGTTCTCAAACTCTCAAATTTCACTTCTATATTATCAGCTACTAAATCCCAGTCACAACAAACTCTACTATGGTGATCATCGGCGTGCAGATAGAAATGTGTCATAAATATTTATAAATTTTTCGTTTCTTTTTTCTTTCCTTCATCGCAACGAATAACCGATAAAAATACGTTTCGCTCATCCAATATATAAATATTTTCAAGTGTTGCTCGGCGCAAAGCCGCCTACTCGGCGCTAAACTTAGAAACCGGCCTGGTCCCAGGTACTGCCTAGAAAGATGATATCGACATTTTCATCGACCGAGATTTTACGTCCTGTGTGCCACAAATTGTGACACCAAGATCTAGATCTCGGGACATTATTCAGCCGCGAAAACTTTCTACAGAAAAATCATGGAGCCACGACGATGCGTCGTGCGATTCGTGCTTAAACTTGAAACGCAAGTGGTACGATTTGAATTCGCCTCGTGGACGAGATAACTCGTCCTACTGGTTAAGAGCGTGTAAAACACATTTGTTCTAAGATCTATTGCTTTCAATTTTGTCGTTGCAATTGTATTGGTAGTAGAACGTGTGGCGATATAACGCGTGGCAATGCAATGTGTAGAAATGCAATATATTGGAATTTAACGAGAGGTGATTCCACACGTGGTAATATAACGCGTGACGATATTACGCGAAGTAATCGTACGCAAGGTGATTCGGCGCGTAGTGATTCTACGCGTGGCAATATAACGCGAGGTGATACCACGCACGGCAATATAACGCGAGGTGATACCACACGCCGTAATTCCACGCGTGGCGATACAACGCGTAGTGATTCCACGCACGGCAATACAACGCGTGGCGATACAACGCGTAGTGATTCCACGCACGGCAATACAACGCGAGGTGATACCACACGCCGTAATTTCACGCGTGGCGATACAACGCGTAGTGATTCCACGCACGGCAATACAACGCGAGGTGATACCACGCGCCGTAATTCCACGCGTGGCGATACAACGCGTAGTGATTCCACGCACGGCAATACAACGCGAGGTGATTCCACGCGCCGTAATTCCACGCGTGGCGATACAACGCGTAGTGATTCCACGCACGGCAATACAACGCGAGGTGATTCCACGCGCCGTAATTCCACGCGTGGCGATACAACGCGTAGTGATTCCACGCACGGCAATACAACGCGAGGTGATTCCACGCGAGGCGATACAACGCGTAGTGATTCCACGCGTGGCGATACAACGCGTAGTAATTCCATGCGTGGCAATACAACACGCCGTAATTCCACGCGTGGCGATATAATGCGAAGTAACCTTACGCAAGGTAATTCGACACGTAGTAATTCCACGCGTAGTAATCTAACGCGTAGTGATCCCAAGCGTGGCGATAGAACGCGTGGTGATTCCATGCGTGGCGATATAACGCGTGGTAACTCCATGCGTGGCGATATAACGCGAAGTAACCTAATGCAAAGTGATTCAACGCGTAATACCACCATACAGTTTGTAGTAACCTAACGCGTGGCCAAAGCTAATTTGTAACTTTCTATAAATCGTACTTGGTAGCATCCTATCTATTTCTTGTTGGCTACTTCGTAGCATCGTATTTTGGAATACATTCAAATCACTAACACTTCGTTTAATTTTCAAGGTAGATTCGATATCAGTTTCTCTCCTTTTTCTACAACCATCATTCCATCTCGTTTTCGACGTTTCAGAATAATCCACCGAATAGAATAGTTTTTGGTAATATACGAAATTCTGTAATCAGGATGATACTGACATAATTTTATGTTTAAGAATGTTTAAACACGAAGTATTGTATGTTGGAATGCATTCAAGTTACTAATACCTCTTTCAATTTTCAAGGTAGTACCGGTTATCTATAACGTACGTCTCTGTTTAAATATCCCAATCGTCACCGCTTATAATATTCCCAAAATGATCAGTTACTGGATAGACAGCAGTGATTTATTAAAATTTTGTTAGGTAGTTCATACTTCGATGCGTATCTTCGCGCTCATTTTCAAAGCTAATCGATAGTCGATTTAAATCGATCAATTCTCGATCAGTTTGGTGTCTATTTTCCGTTCAGGTTATTCAACGAACACGCTTGTTGTTTCTGAACACCTGTCATTGTCTGAGCACGCGGCTGACCCAACGCGGTGTGTAACGACTTTGACAAGATCTTGCATCACCTGGGTCAGATATTTTTGGTGGTCGCGTGGCGTTAAACCCTCTTTGCTAAGCTTCATGCTCGGTTATCTAATACTCCGCGCCTTCTTTTGGCACCGCGTGTTTTGCATAGCGGGGAACTCTCGATGAAAAATTCCTGGCAGCCGAAGAATCGGTATAGAATCGAGCCAGACATCGAATTCATACGTGATCCGAAAGCATTACCGAATTACCTTCGATCGTGTTCTATCGCCACGTGTTACATTGCATGATGTTATATTACCACGTGTATTATCACATGTAATACCACATATTACCACACATTATACAGTCACGTATTTTTATCACTGGTACAGAAATTCTAAATCAAATCCTATATAATTCAAAAATAGTGTAAATTCTACATCATGATGTAATTCAATACACAAAATAATAGTTAGCACAATTGTCTCAAATCTAAAAACGTCAGACATGTGGTCGATCGAAACCTTCCTTATCAAATTTCAATACAATTTCCGTACCTTGAAAAATCTATAAAAATCGAAAATGTTATAAAATTAAATTCGACACGTTTCAGGAGTGCAAAGCGAAGATGAGCTAGAGGTGCCGCCGGAGGATTTATGTCGACCGTACATTGAGAAGGCATTGAAGGACCTCGGTACAGGTAATGTTCAGATGTTGAGGGATCTTCATCTGGAGCATAGCAATTTCTAGAATGTTACGTTTGAAGGATCTTTGGAGCAGACCAGTGCCGAGGCGGGGACCGATGCCGATAAACAGAGTCAAGAAGGAGAAGAGGACGATGACGGACAAGCAGCGAGCGAGGAAGTAAGTCGAATCAAATTGAAATTTTAAGGGTTATGCGATCAAAGAGAATGATTTTTTGGTGTATTTTCAGGATGGCGAGCCAGAAACCGATGTTTCGAAAGAGGATTTGGCAACGGAGGAAGATAAACAGGAGTCTGTAGAGGCTGAAGCTGCGGAGAGTACGGAACAAGCTGAAGAGGAGTCTGCCAATGCGTCCGCGGAGGCTGAAGATGGAGGAGAACAAAGTGCCGAGGCAGATGAAACCGAAGAAGGTGAACATTATTTTAATCCTACAGTGATAAGGACCGGAGAATCAGAGCTCCTAATATTTAATAAAAAATGAAGTTGACCTTCATACGACCTCTACATGTGCATCAACAAAATTTTTACATCAAATTATGTTTCTCTACAAAGCAACTTTGGTCTGATACATTCCATCAGCACACATAAATTATTTAGCCAAATCTACGCCTGGAATGTACACCAGAAATATACACCAGAAATGAATACCAGAATAATGTATTTTATGCAGATGAAGAGTACATCTACAATATATGAGTCTATCTATGAATAGTCAATATACGAATCTTCAGTATATCATATCTTGATTATATTCCCAGTAACCTTCCAGTAACCCAAGTATTATTTCTCAACAGGTGAGACTGAAAAAACAGAAGAGCAGTCTGCGGAAGCAGACCAAGGAACCGAGGAGGAGAAGGAGGAATCTGCGGAGAACGTAGAAGAGGGTGCTGCAGACTCGGAACAAGAAGAAGCCGAGGAGGATAAGTCTGGCGAAGAAGCGCAGGAGGACGAAGGAAAATCCGACGAAGAAACGCAGGCCGACGAAGAAGCGCAGACCGAGGAAGTGAAATCCGAGGAGGAAGCGCAGACTGACGATGGAAAATCCGACGAAGCAGAGGCCGATGAACAATCGGCCGAAGAAGCGAAACCCGACGAGGATCAGTCCGAAGAAGCTCAGGCCGAGGAGCTGAAGTCCGAGGAAGAAGAGAAAGCCGAGGAAGAGGCTGACTCGAAAGCCGAAGAGACGGAAGAAGTAACGGATGCCGAGTCCAAAGAAGAAAAGGACGAGGACGCACAATCCCAGGAACAGGAAGAAGAAGGGAAAGAGAGTGCTGAAGGTCAAGAGGAGAGTGCCGAGGGCCAAGTAGACGAAGAAGCGAAGGAAAGCGAAGAAGCTAAGGAGGAGTCTGAAGATGCCGCGGAAGATGTGACCGAAGAAGAAAAGGAGGCTGAAGAAGAAGGTAAATCAGCGGAAGCAGAAGAAGGTAAATCAGCCGAAGAGGAAGGTAAATCCGCGGAAGAGGAAGAGAAATCCGCGGAAGAAGCGAAGTCGGATGACGAGGAAGCTGATGAGAAACCGAAATCTCGTGCCAGACGAGAAGTAGGCGAAGAACCAGGGGAGGACGGTGAAAGCGAGGAAGAAACAGCCGAGGACGAGGAACAAGAACCTACACCCGAGGAAGACCTGATCCAAGAAATTGTGGTACCGGAGAACTTACGACCAAGGGAACACATAAATCAACTGCTGAAGTTGGATGAAGAAAATGAGGATAAGGAACGAGCTATCGAAAAGTTAGCGGATATTATTCTCAAGGACTTGAAGAAGGTATACGACAATGCCATACAGCCTTTGGAATCTTTATACAAATACAGGGACTTGAGTAACAGACACTTTGGTGGTGAGTACATTTCCCAGAATATATATAAGAGTTCAGAAGACTGCTTTCGAAAAACCCTATACTTCAAGTATGCACATCAACATAACGTTGATCGAAGACATTCATCTTTCCAGATCCAGAGATCTTCTCCAAACCGCTGATACTATTTATGGGTCCCTGGAGCGGCGGTAAATCTTCCATCATCAATTACTTGCTCGACATAGAGTACAGACAGACATCGTTAAGGACAGGTGCGTAAGTAACGAGAACTTTTTGAATTTGTTGTGCGAGGATGCTTCGACTCGTTTCGTTCAACGCTTAACTCAGTCGGCTGTGATCACGCCTTCAAAAATAGTTTTAGAAAATTAGCGGTAGAAGCATGCTAGGAGCATGAATATACAGATAGTGTTTAGGTGGTTTGAGAGAGTGCTTAGAGGAGCAATGCAAAACGGCAAATGGAAATGACACAGGAGCCGAGCCATCTCCGGCCTACTTCAATATTCTAATGCACGGCGAGGAAGAAGAGATCCTTGATGGCACCCAGCTTGCAGCTGACTGGACATTCTCAGGACTGCAAAAGTTCGGGCAGGGTTTGCTCGATCGTCTGAAGGGTTTACGGCTCGACAACAAGCTGCTGGAAAAAGTGAGTACCTCTTTCAACGACTTTATTCTAACCTTTTCCTGATGTAAATAGTCTATATACAGGTCAGCAAGGAACTAGGTGATTAAATCTCTGAACTCTTAAATCTTCGAAACCCTATCATTTTTTATAACATTCGCATTTATTTTTATATGACCTTTCTCCACCCATTGCAAAAGTAGAGTAGTCTAACTATTTTCCTGTCATACTATATAAATTGCGTGTCAATTGCACCGTCACTGTAATTTGTACGTGACAACAGGTAAATATCGTCGAGATACCAGGAATCCTAGAAATTCGAAAGCAAGTCCAACGTTTGTTCCCGTTCAACGACGCGTGTCAATGGTTCATCGACCGTGCGGACATAATATTTTTAGTCTACGATCCATCGAAATTGGATGTCGGACCAGAAACAGAGGCGATCCTTGACCAACTGAAAGGAAGGGAACATCAGGTAAGCATCGACGGACGAGTTTCAGCTGTGCGTTAATATAATGTGTAACGCGTACTTCCGAAAACAGACGCGCATCATTCTTAACAAAGCTGATCAAGTAAAACCAGAGGAACTGATGAGAGTGCAAGGCGCTCTAATCTGGAATATATCGCCGCTGATGTCCAGCGCTGAACCACCGATAATGTACTCCACGTCGTTGTGGTCGTTGCCATACGAGGCTGGTGCGCCTACCAGATTATTGTACGCTCAGGAACGTGCATTCCTCCGAGATTTGCGAACTGCCATCGACAAGAGAGTTGAGCACAAGATAGCGAGCGCCAGAAGATTCGCTGTAAGTTACCATTCGAGCTATTTTAGATAAATCGATAAGAGTCATACCTTCTTCGTACTCTAACATGTCACCCTAATTTCTAGTTGCTGTATCATGTCTTAACATTTGCAGGTACGAGTGCGCAATCATGCTAAAATGGTAGACTGCTATCTAACCACGTATTACAATCACAAAACATTCTTCGCAAACAAGAAGGAGATCAGCGACAAGATCGTTGAGAATCCTCAAGATTACCATATCTACGAGGGACTGAGTACTCTGAAAAACATATCACGTTACGATCTGCCTGATCCGGACGTTTATCGAGACTTCTTCCGACTGAATCCTCTTTACGATTTCCCTCTATTGAGTTCCACGTGCACATACTTCCGTGGATGTCCGATCAATAGACTAGACGTGGCGATTGCCTACGATCTGCCAGAGCTCGTGGGTAAATACAAGAAGTCCGTGGAACAAGTCATCCATGAGTACGAAACTCCTTCTAGTTGAGTACAATTGAACGTTCTGAAACAGAGCTCTTGATATCTGATACACCGAGGTGTGCAGTGAGAGCAAATTGTACGAGATAAGAAAAGAAAGAGAGCGACAAGGAAACAAACGTTTATACTATTAAGTTTAAGTACTCGAGGCGGTACAGAGAATGTTGTTTATTGTTTCTCTCTCTCAACTGTAAAACAGCAAAAAAGTAGGATTGGATTGCCCTTAGGTGAACAGAAAAGCCAACTGGCTCCTAAGACAATGCAAAAGAATAAAGTAACACTTTTAAACAGAGCTCTCCTGAAATACAAACTTGCACGAATATATTTAGACCAGACGGGCGAACAGAAGAGACGAAGCTGGTTGGTTCTTCCATAGGTAAGCAACAATGAATATTGGTGACACTACGAAACAAACTATTTGATCATCGTAATGCTTAACATACTTTTAAGTGTATCGGTGGATTGGAATGTCAAAGGTTTTTCAAGATAATACTTGTGTTTGGAGGACAGTACGAGTGTTACCATTCCAATCTAAATAAAATAGAAAAAAATTAAAAAAAAATATGAATAGTGAGTCTCTTTTGAATGTGTTCGAATGCAGCTTTGGATCAGACACGTTTGGAAAAAGCATCACGATAATAGTGGGGTCCTATGATTTGATACATCAAATCTTGCAAATAAAGTGAACTCGCGCGACAAACTTTGTCGAACCTTAGTGTAATGGTTGTGCCAGCTATTATACAGCAGCGTGACTTCAACTGTCAGAAGACCAGACAACTGAAGCAGTAATTACATATTATTAAGTATGTAAAATGTATAAAAATATTTCCATTGAGAAAGAGACAAATGATCTCTTTTTTGAGGCTTTTTGTGAAATACCTTGTATAAACAAATTGTGTTCTTATTAAAAGTTACAAAACGTTTATTAAAAAAAAAACAAGAAAAAATTATTAGTTTCTCGATAACATTTTCCCACATTGAAGCATAAGCTATATTTTTAATGTAAATGAATATATTGTTTGTTTTAGTAAAAAAAGAAAAAAGAAAGTTGATTTCTAATGTACCTCGTGTAAATTAAATACTTCTTACACAATATTTGTTGGTTTGCATTGTATTATTAATGTTCACACGTGTGATTGGTTCTTGCAAATATGCAGATTGTTAGCATTGTTATGTTGCAGTTATTATTACTCTCGTTTAAATTATACAAAATTATGTTAATTACATCTATCACGTTAAGTGAACATGTTGATTACATTTAATTTATGTACTTAAGTTAAGTAGACTTAATTTATGTATTTTTCAAACAGGAATATACGTTATGATTGCCATCTGTGTGAACATGACATCTTGATCCTAAAGACTACTCACATAATAACAGTTAAAAATATAATAAACATTTAGATAAAATGAATAGTTTACTTAATATCTTCAAGATAATATAAGAATAATCTAAGTTTCCACAAAAGTACATAAATTAATCGAGTTAAAAGACCTTACAACTCTTTTCATAGCTATTTACAAAATCATAACAAATTAAAAGATAAATACTTACATTTGGTGTAACTGCACGCAACCATTCATCAGCTTGTTCATCAAAGTCAAATTTACAAGCGAGTCTCAAATCATTAGCTGCTTCTTCAAAGTTTCCAAGTAAATGATTAGCTCTTCCCCTGAATTTATGAGCAGCTGCACTATCCGGATTTAATTCCAAGGCACGGTTACAATCACGAATGCAAGCATTAGGCTTATTTAGCAGTAAATAAATTTGTCCACGTTTGGCATAAAGTAAAGATGCCTGTGGATTTAATACAATAGCTTCTGTGTAAAGCTCTAAAGCCTTCTCATAATCTTTTTCTACAAATGCTGATACAGCTTCTGCACGTTTGGCTTGTGATTCTGCAATTTCTTCTTCGGTTGGTTGTAAAGTAGGATTTCCCATCTTTTGTGGAGCATCTGTATCTGGTTCTAAAACATTAAATAAATATCAGCAACTAAAGATATAAAATATTTCTGTAAATACTAAAAGAAAAAATTATATTTACCAATAACTCCAGTCATATCCAACTCCAAATCACTTTCCTCGCTTTCTTCTTCTGGCTCAGGTTCAGGTTCAGGTTCTACTTTAGGCTCTGGCTGAGGTTTAGTTTCCGGTTCTTTGGATACATTTGCACTTTCTGATTTTTGAGACGGCGATTCATCTTTTGGTACTTTTCCTCCAAAATGTTCAATGAACGTTTTTACAAAAGAAAGTTCAGGTTGATTTAACATTGTGGGACGTGTCATGCACAAGTCGATAAATAGTTTTAGTTGTGCAAGATGCTCTGGTGTCAAGGGAAGAGACATTTTGCCACCTGTAAACAATAATTAATAATTAGTTTTAAACAAAACAGTATAAAATAGGTGAGAATATTAGAATATTACAACTAAAAGCTACAAACACACGCCATTTTATCGTAAAATAACGTATTTGTATAAAATGCATCAAATACAAAGCGATAGAACCTATATCTTTTACACCACACTTTCATTTTATAGCCTATAATATTTTACATCTATTAAAACAAAATTAAATCGACAAAGTTATGAAAGCCGGTGACGGATAATTGAAACGTACCTGCGTCTTTAAATATTTCTCAGGAACAACAGAACTTGACGTCAATTTTAATACAGAGTACGAAACAGATTTTGCAGAAATGCTTGATCTACTCAAAATACTGTCGTTAATTGTATTTCCGATACAACAAATCAATGTTATACAAATCACAACAAACTGCTCAGAAAATTGGTACGAAATAAATACGTTCCAGTTTCACCCGATCATAAAGCTCAATACACATTCCTCGCGATGCACAATTTGTATAATCATGCTTGTTTACAAGTGACTCTACTTGCATCATTTCTGTATACGATTGGTTATTTCAAGCATTTTGCAGCTGCAAGGATAATAATAAGTTAATGTTAACTCATGTATATTAACGTCTTGATGATCGCATATTTTAAGACATTACGTCTTGCAATTCGAGTTTTACATCCATGGAAAAAGAGATTAATGATAGTAAATCATATTTATGATGTTTTATGATGTATGTAATAAAATGATCAAGTTTAGTATTGAAATATATTCTCATAAAATTAATAATGAATTAAAAATAGTGACGCAGAAAGTATATTAGAGTCATAAATACGTGAGATCGGTCACGTATACAGTAAATAAATAAATAAGTTCAGCTTCGTATATTTATAACTAGTCTGTTTGATAAGACGCTCCGCGCCTTGTTGAGCGAGCGAGTAAATTTCACGCTAAAGCAAAAATAGTCAACCATGTCATCAAGTTGAATTGGTTGAGTGGTGCAAGAGAAAATCGTGGACAAAAAAGTTGAAAAGTCAAGTACATAAGCGCGAGCAAATTCAATTTTGCATTAAAGTCTACGGGGATATGGTTTTTCGGTAATTATTCCTCAGTGACATGCGCGGGCGGCCCGCAGGAGGAATATATACGATAACGAGTATGCAAAATCGTTAATTACTCACTTTATGAGCACAGTCTATGAACTTTTATGATTAAAGAATGGTCAGCAATGCATTATTTACATGGTTCGATCATAAAAGTTCATAAATAATGTTCGGGTAATGAGTAATTAATTATTTTGTGTCAGCACTGCGATACGTACATGAGCCGCCTATGTCAATTCTACTGCGTATGCAAAGTGCAATATTTCGGCACTTTGACGACGTAGTATGGTTCCTGAGGCATTTAGAAACAAATTTCTATTAGGGTTTGATGCGTTTTGATGCCTAATAAAGCCAGAAAATCAATTTTTGTCGAATTCGGTCCAAAACGGTACAGGTGGCGCCATCTAGCGGCGAGCGGCGGAACTACGAAGAACTAAAATCTCGATTTTCTTGAAAACTAGGAATTTTTCCGAAATTCTGAGATATACAAATTGTTCTTTATCGCCTACGGAATCGAATGAGTACTTTCATAGCCCTCTAGGACCCTTATTAAAGAAATTAGAAAAATAGCCCATTTCATGGACCAAAAAATTACCGTCCATCTAGCGGTGAAAGTTGGAACTACAAAAATAGAAAATCTCGATTTTCTCGAAAACTAGGGACTTTTTCGAAATTCTGAGATATACAAATTTTTCCTTGTCGCCTAAGGAATCGAACGAATATAATTATAGCCTGCTAGGGCCATTATTAAAGAAAATAGAAAAATAGCCCATTTCATGGACTAAAAAATTGGCGTCCATCTAGCGGTGAAAGTTGGAACTACAAAAATAGAAAAATTCAATTTTCTCGAAAATTAGCGAACTTTGAGTACTTCTGAGGCTCAGAAAGTGCTATGTGATCGCATTAGAACCAAAATAAAGCAATAAAAGTTTCCTGAAAGCTTTAATAAAGAAAATGAAAAATATGTCATTTTATGGAGAAAATTTGTGGCGCCATCTAGCGGCGAAACTGCGAACTAAACTGAAAAAACGTATGTCCGAACACGCGTTAAGGAAAAATATAAAAAGTAATATTTCACAAGTTTGACGACGTAGTATGATCCTCTAGACATTTTGAAGCAATTTTTGTTCAATAAGTTATACATTTTTTTGCCTATTAAGCCCAGAAAATCAATTTTTATTTGACCCCTTAACGCGTGTCCGGACATACGTTTTTTCAGTTTAGTTCGCAGTTTCGCCGCTAGATGGCGCCACAAATTTTCTCCATAAAATGACATTTTTCATTTTCTTTATTAAAGCTTTCAGGAAACTTTTATTGCTTTATTTTGGTTCTAATGCGATCACATAGCACTTTCTGAGCCTCAGAAGTACTCAAAGTTCGCTAATTTTCGAGAAAATTGAATTTTTCTATTTTTGTAGTTCCAACTTTCACCGCTAGATGGACGCCAATTTTTTAGTCCATGAAATGGGCTATTTTTCTATTTTCTTTAATAATGGCCCTAGCAGGCTATAATTATATTCGTTCGATTCCTTAGGCGACAAGGAAAAATTTGTATATCTCAGAATTTCGAAAAAGTCCCTAGTTTTCGAGAAAATCGAGATTTTCTATTTTTGTAGTTCCAACTTTCACCGCTAGATGGACGGTAATTTTTTGGTCCATGAAATGGGCTATTTTTCTAATTTCTTTAATAAGGGTCCTAGAGGGCTATGAAAGTACTCATTCGATTCCGTAGGCGATAAAGAACAATTTGTATATCTCAGAATTTCGGAAAAATTCCTAGTTTTCAAGAAAATCGAGATTTTAGTTCTTCGTAGTTCCGCCGCTCGCCGCTAGATGGCGCCACCTGTACCGTTTTGGACCGAATTCGACAAAAATTGATTTTCTGGCTTTATTAGGCATCAAAACGCATCAAACCCTAATAGAAACTTGTTTCTAAATGCCTCAGGAACCACACTACGTCGTCAAAGTGCCGAAATATTCATTTTTTTATTTTCCTTATATGCGTGTTCGGACCCTCACTTTTTAGGATCAGTTTTTTCGGTGATTATTCGTTCGTGGCAAGTCCGATTAAAATTTTTTCTTTCTATGTCCATCTGGATGTACATACGCATGTGCATGCAAAATTTGACGAGAATTGGTTGAGTGGTGCAAAAGAAAAACGCGGACAAAGAAGTTGCAAAGTCAAGTATAAGAGCTTCGCTCGCCTTCTGCTCGCTCGCTCAATTACTAATTATGAAATTTAAACGTTATCTATCAAAAAAGGAACATGTAAAGTATGTAATTATTTTTCCGAATATCGGCGATAAAACAAGTTATTAATATTGCAACATAACAGAATTGTTATGAAGAATTTATGTTCGTTTTACGCATGTCGGTTCTGATTGAATATTCAAAACTTTATATATTCATGAATATATCTGGCTTCCTTAGAAAATGGTAGCCACGAGAAACCTTGGACTATTTAGCCCCTACTACCAATAACGTACACGTATTATCACGAATTGTGATTAATTTACAATATACTCATCCGAAATTTGTGGGTGATAAAATTTTTGCAAGTATACATTTGCTCTTAGAAATAAGTTGTTTTATTGTGCACTTTTCATCTCAAAAAGAAAACTATATCGGATATACTTGCATTTTGAATCAAAATTTACATTCACAATAAAAATGCAAAACACAATAATTTATGGTAAAATTAACTTCAAAAGTTGGAAGAATTTTGTCAAAATTTTCAAAAGTATTTCAAATTACATTTTGGCGCTCGTTGGTTGTAAATTATACCACTGACGCCATCTACTAGGGAGACGTAGGAACTAATTAGCTTCAAAAATTGAAATAGCATATGTGGCGCCATCTTTCCGGCGAATGAGGTGAACTACACGGTTTTCAAACAGCACCTTCGCTAGTTCCACCTTCCGCCGCTAGGCGGCGCTCGTGCATATAACAAATACATATTTATTAGTTTAAATACTATATTTTCTCTTTCTTTTGTAATATTTTAAGAAATAATGGTATTTTTGTAATTTTTGACGTCGTAGAAGGCTCTGGTAATTCTAGAAAATCGTAAAAGGCACTAATATAAATTTAATTCATTCGGAAAATGGCGCAAGCAGCGCTCTCTCGCGGTAGAAAATAGGAACTAACGAAGGACCTGTTTCAAAACCCAGTAGTTCACCCTGTTCGCCGAAGAGATGGCGCCACCAGTCCAAAAATAATTTTTATCGTTTTTCCAGGTTAATACTCGTTAATACACCTCAAATTACTTCAAGAAGCAATTCTAATTCACTTTGGAATGCTCTGAAAGTATTAATAACTCGGAAATGTTGATAAATCCATGAATTGTAGTCTTGATGTAGTTTCATTAGTTTCTAGGTTCCACCGCCAGATAGCGTCAGTGAATTCGCAGCCAGTGCGCGCGAAAATATGAAATGTGAAATACGGAAAGCAAGATTTCCAAAATTCTTTCAAATTATTTTTGTCATATTATGTCAATAAAGTGAAATTGTGAATGAACTGTATTATTTGTCGATTTAGGAAATGTTCTTTGCAAATTAAGCATGATGTGTGCTCCTGTTATTTTGTGTGGTTGAAACTTGTTCTCCTCGACTGCTATTTTCTTCAAAGAAGGCAGACTTGTAAGTTATGAGAGGTCTCTTAAATTTATTAAAAACGAGCAAAAATTTTATTTCGTTCGTCTCAATCGAATATCCTTGAAATAAAATACGAAGTAGAATAAAGAGCTACGTATAAATAAATAATAACGCTTCAGTTATCCCATTATATTTTCCAGCTTTATTATCTTATACTATAAACTAAATAAATTGCAGTTAAAATCCTCATTATGCTACAGACAAAAATATGATCTAATATTTACAAATGAGGTGTGTAACGCAAGCTTAACAATAAGTTCTCAAAAATTTGATATTATGTATATCGACAAGTTCGTTACAAGACGGCACAGTATGCAAGATACACCTTGTCATCCACTTGTTTAAAAATTATCAACAATTACAAGACGGCTCTCCACGGTGCACACCAAAAATCTATATTATCATAGAAATTATTGTATAGAAATATCCCCAGTCAGCCACTCTGCAACATATTATGCTGTGCCCTATTGTAAGAAGTTGATTGTTCTCCGTTGCGCAACAGATAACAAAAATTATACGTGTATCCGTTTAAGAAATCTGTTGAAAAAATTCTAAGACCATCGTCGTTCAATTTAATTACTTCTCACACTATTTACATGTGATTTTTTATTTCTTTTTTCTTTCGTTTCTTTTTACCTAAAAGTAGCGATAAAATAGGACGTCTAATTTCTATTTAGAATCAATCACGGATATACGATGCTCGATTAATAGTCGGATTCTTCGGGTATTTAAACATCGAAAATTATCGTACCTCGCGATTACAGCGATTTCATAATTACAAAGAAGAAAATTGTTCAGTGAGCTTTACGACGATTAACCGAGCATTACTATAATCATCTTTAACTCGACAGTGCATCGTGGGGGAACCTTCATCCTTAGAAAAGTATATCTTTGCCAACCTTTAGCAATATTCAGTCTACCTTGTCCTCTTTTAAATTTTAGGATTTACAGAATTTTAGAATTATACAACACAACTGTAAATGCGACATCTTCCTGCAAGTTGTACTAGTTCACATAATTTAGTAAAAATATCTTCTGAAACAAATCCAGCAAGATGTATGACTTGATGAATACTTTGCATTGTTTCACTATTTTTTTTATGTATTTTATTTTTCAGTAAAGAATCATGAAAACCCACAAACTGTAGCACAGTCAAATGTCACTTTTGTAGCACCCCACGTGTTTCAAAAGGTTGCACTGTCAGGTTAAAATGAACAATACAAATCAGAGAGCAGAAGAAAATTCTTTTCAAATGGATGAAATCCAACAGTAAACGCGTTAGAACAGGAAATGAATGTCATGTACACAGTTACAGTAAACTATCGTTATTGTCACCCTTACATTTCGTCACTCTAAAATGTTACAACTGTTATAATATGAAATACCAATCAAATATATTGCCAGCTCTAAACACTGTTTCTATAGCTTTCGAGGTGACATTATAATGATAGTTTACCGTAATATGAGAATATCCTCGTGGTTGAATGAGAGTATGGTAGTTATATCACTATATGATTTCTCGGTTTAGAAACGTTTACCATTTGTCACTTTTACGGCATGATATACTCCTTACTCCTATGTTACATGTACGATAAGATACTGGCGTTTTGAAACGATACATTACACAGCGAGACGTTTGGCAAAAGGAAGGAAATAAAAAGAGGAAACGAAAATTTTGTACAATGCAATTGGGACTTTGAGTTCCGTTGACGTAACTGGGATCTCTTCTGGGGTGGAGGTTTCTAATTTTATGGAAGAGGCTTCAGAAATTTGGAAATTCGGAAAATTTGGGAATTCGGAGATTTGGGAATTCGGAAACTTGGAAATTCGGGAGCTTGGGAATTTGGAAACTTGGGAATTCGGAAATTCGGGAAATCGGAAACTTGGAAATTCGGAAAATTTGGGAATTCGGAAATTTGGGAATTTGGAAACTTGAGAATTCGGAGATTTGGGAATTCGGAAATTTGGAAATTCGGAAATATGGGAATTCGGAAGTTTGGGAATTCGGAGATTTGGGAATTCGGAAACTTGAGAATTCGGAAATTTGGGAATTCGGAGATTGGGGAATTCGGAAACTTGAGAATTCGGAAATTTGGGATTTCGGAAGTTTGAGAATTCGGAAATATGGGAATTCGGAAACTTGGGAATTCGGAAATTGGGGAATTCGGAAGCTTGGGAATTCGGAAACTTGAGAATTCGGAGATTTGGGAATTCGGAAATTTGGAAATTCGGAAGCTTGGGAATTCGGAAACTTGAGAATTCGGAGATTTGGGAATTCGGAAACTTGGAAATTCGGAAGCTTGGGAATTCGGAAATTTGGAAATTCGGAAACGTGGAAATTCGAAAATTCGGAAATTTGGGAAATTCTGCAATTAAATTTGGAAATTTAGGATTCGATAACTAGGAAATTTGCAAATTTGCAAATCCGTAAATTAGAAAATTTCTAAACGTCCAACAAAAAGTAAGTTCGCCTCTCACCCAACCCCCGTTACGTCACCGATAATGAAATAAATTGACGTTTTTTTTTCAGTACAGCATATTTTGCATCGTAACGTCTCCATAACATTCAGCTAAAATTAACACGCAGCAGACACCGTGAAATTAATCGTGAAATACAAGTCTTGTCATTTATTTATTCTTACGGAGATTTACCACTTCCAGTTAACCCGTTCCGTTTCAAATCATCGTTTCACAATACTCGAATGAATATTTCTTAACATCGGTTTTATTATAACATAAAGTCTACAAAATTATTGCGTGTTACATTTCGTTACACCTTTTCTTTCCTTTTTCATCTTTCTTTTTACCGTTAGTACGTTGGATCGTTTGTTACAATTTACACGCATCAATAAGTTATGGCAAATACGTAGGATAGCTTTCAAATAATATATTTAACATTCGCCATATTCTATGTAGGACGGCCAGTTGAAAACGTTTTTATACATCTCCCTTATCAAACGATTAAAAAGACATACTTCTTTATCTTCTTCTTCTTCTTCTTTCTTTTATTCAGCTCGAAATCGATGCACGAAGTGGATTTTTCTCACTTGTTAACACGTCTCAGATTCTTTTAACGCATCGTTCAAAGGAAACGCGAATTCTTCGAATACAAGAAATTGTGTCAGCTTCAACGTAAAATGCGTAGAAAACGAAAACGCGTGGATCGTATCGTTTTGTCTCTCGAAATCGATTTTGTTTCCCTCGAGTTCGCGCGATTCTTCTACCCTGCGTGAATAGAAAAACAGTTTCCCGTCTAGAAAAATACTGTTTATCAACTCGGCGAAGAGAAAAGAAAATATGAGAAAAAAGACAACGAAGGACCAGAGGATTTGTCGCTCGAAGACAGTTCAGAAGTCGTCAGAATTTTTTTTTTTTATATAACAATGCTCGTTCGATACTAAGTAGTAATGTCACGCATGAAAATTTGAACGTTCACGGATATCAAGTAAAATCATTTACGTTTCGATTTCCGTATAAAATTATAGTTCGCTTTGTACACTTCTTCTTCTTCTTTTCCCTCCATCTTCACAGTTTGCTTTTTTATTTTTTTTTTTCTTTGTTACTCTTTCTTCCCGCTCGTATCGTGAAATTTCAATGTGTGAACAAAGATCATGACGCGTGTGTAACACGAGTTTCGCGTGTCTAAATTTTCTCTCAGGCATTAATTACAATCGTTTCATTAAAATACGATTACATCGTACGTTCTACGATCGCGTTTGAACAGTCGAACATCGAATAACAACGAATTTCTAATGTTCTCTCTCGTTGAGCGTGGGATTAATTAAACGAGGGTACAGGAGCGAGGGTGGGACTCGTTTCAATTTGGAATGTTTCTACTTGAAGTTTCATTGCTTCTTTCTTTTCTTCTCTTTAACACTTTGACGGTCTTTATCGAAATAAATCTCGTAATTTTGTATTTACTCGCAGAGTTGCGAGGTAGTGATGTATTTAAGCGTAGTAGGCTTCTTTAGGAAAAATGCTGATTTCGAAAATCATTCACAGTACTTTGGTGTTATTAAAAATTCTAATTTGTATAAGGGACGAGAAATTTGTAGATTGAGGAAATTGCAGACCTAGAAATCTGACTTGAGGAATTTAGAAACCTGATAGTTTGAACATCTTTGTACAAACTGACTCCTCCGCCATTTTTCCCAAAGAAACCACGCTTTTATACATCACTCTTTCTGAATTAATACATGAAATAAAGAATAGTAACACAAAACATTAAGTATAAAAATGGCGACCATCGAAGTGTTAACGAAACATTTGACGGATTTAGTATCCGTAACCATTGAAGATCGTTTATCATTTTGATTTTCCTACATGCTCGTTTTCCTACACGATCTACTGCGTTTGCCAGCAGCTATAAAATTATTGTAACGTACTTGGTAATCTGCAGTTTATAACACGGGGATGCTTTGTTATATTATCACTCTCTTCGTTGATTCATCAATAATGCTTCACCCGTGTTCGATAAAATCTGTCCGACTAGCGATAACAATGCTCTCTATCCGAGATGAGAAATGCCAATATGAGTACGTTTATTTGATTGAACCTCTTTTCCAAAGTAAACTGAATTGATTACATGGCTTTCGGCGAACGGAAAACATGCCATATGTTTACTCTTCTTTCGGTCTCTTCGTGGTGCCTCCTTTGTTCGTAAAATGCACGTGTCACGCGTTTGAACACATAAGGAGAGCGTATCTGTACGGGATATCAAAAAAGATCTCAGGAGTTATGCAGCAGACTATACTCATTAACCTTCTTCCGGATTTTTGAATTTCGTGTCACTGGAGATCAATATCCAGCCTATATTCGCTCAGATTCAAATTTATAAAATTTTAAATTAAAAAATCTTTTAATAGAAAATTTCAAATTAAAAGTTTCCAGGCGTACGCATTACCAAAATAGAATTTAAGAAACTAAACGTGTCGACATCCTTGAAGAGGTTAATGGCTCCTGAATTCTTTCCGTAATTAATCTGTACATTTCGCACGAATATAAAGTAAAATACGCTTCTGGGTCGTTAACGCGTCGTGCAGCTCGTTTAACGAAACAATTTCGAATTTCAACTTGGCCGTTTCTCGTATTTCGCGCGACTATTCAATGAAAACCTGTAATCAGCTCATTTTACGTAAACTCGTAACGAGGATCGTTGACGACCCATTATACGGCTCGTAATGACGCGCTAATCCGTTCGTTTGGCTCGTGTATAATGAACGTGACAATGTCGATGAAGAATCAAAGATTTGTACGTTCGTATTGTACATACAATGATGGCATGGTTATGGGGCGCACAATAGTTGATCGAAACGCGTGTACAAATAAATCTATGTATGTATGTATAATGATTTGATTCTTATACGCTAGAATTTTGATATGATGTAAGTGTGTAATTATATTCCTCGTAGACTGTTTTAGTATTATTATTATTATTTATTATTATTTATTATTATTATTATTTATCATTATTATTATTACGTTTTTTTTGCATTTAAGAATACCATTTTATTTTCATTTAAGTTCATCATTTTCGTTTAAACAGCAAATAGAGTCAGGCGTATAGTTTAATATGATACACTAGCACGTTAAAATTAATCCCCCTTTTTCCTCGGAAGTTCCATGGCATTTGCTAAATAGTCTGTCTCTTTCATCGTTATACAGCTCGTGGTGTGTGCAACTTGAGATCAACTTGGTAAAAGAAAAGATAAAGAGAAAAACGGACATTAATTATAGACACAGAGAGAAAGAGACCCGGATAAAAGGTGGAGGGATAACGATGGTGGAAAATTGTATTCTCGAAAAAGGGTGGCGTATCGTGACGTGCTCTCTACGCTTTTATACAAAGAACATATGGAGTGTCGCAGGTTTGTCACGACAAAATTCTATGGGGGACAAAATGTCGTACAAAGGTTGGCCATAAATATTACAAATTATAACAAAATTATTATACGAATATTAAGATTGATTTTTATTTTGTCACGTGATACTTGTCTACTAACAGTTCATACTTTGTTCTAATTTCTGATAAAACAATTTAAGTTATTCTACATTCCAATAACGCATTAAAATTGTATTGCTTCATTGCTTGGTCCTTAATGAATTAATTCTATCAAATCTACTGTTTTACATTTGCTTGTTTACAATAAAATGTCCGTAGCCAACCTTCACGCAACATCTATACGAATAAACCCCCATGCTTTGTCCAAAGAATCTGAAACACCCTGTACATTAATACGATGCTAAAAGAAAAGCGTCCTTTTCTTTCAACAGCATATCGCGCTCGATTTCATCGTGTCACGCGTTTCAAAAATAACCCATGACAGGTGAGAGATAAAATTCGTAGAATGATTTGTCCGAACAAAGGAAATGATTTCTACACGGGCGACGAACAGAGAGCTTCGACGACGATCGCTTCTTATATTTCGCTTCATTCATCCTACTCCCTTTGCAAGACTTTAAAGTAATATTGTAACGTCAAAGGAACTGTACAACAAGCTTATTACAGAGTAGCTTCCTTTCCTCGTTTTCCTGTATACAACGACATATTGTTTGTCTACCTCGTGATCGAACGAATAAAATCCTGGCGAACGATATTTTATAATTCGACGATTACACTTGATCGTTTGTTTTCTTGTTTTCGTAACTTTATTTCTGATGATAGTCCATGAGTGTTTGTTTATTCGCAACTTTTTCTCAACTTACGCGCTAAACATTTTTCTCGTTACTTTTATAAACAGCGTTCATAGAGTCTACCTCTTAATCTCTATTGTTTCAAGAAACAAAAAAAAAAAGAAATGAGGACAGAAAGAGAAGTATGAACAAACGGAAGGCAGCGGCATTCTCGAGCAATAAAATCGATCGTAAATCAAAGGAGAATAATGAAACGTTAAATATCGTTACTGCTAGCCATCCCCATAAACCTATCGTTTCGTATCTGCATGCACTCGATACACCGATTGTTCGATCGAATAATCCTTTTAAAACTGAGTATGTTTCGATAATAAATCAATAAATATTATTCAGCGTATTTGAGCAAGAACAGAAACTACAATGCAGTCGCGCTATATGGCTCCTCGTAATATGGCTCGTGGACTATGCATATCAATGGCCTTCCTCCGTTTAGAGAAATTTATAAATTTACATACATATAAATTATTTAATTTATAAATCGAGGGTCTTAGAAACTTCGAATTTGGACATTTTCAATTCGACAGTTCTTGAAAATTCAAATTTACAAATTTTTATATTTACACATTTTATTAAATTTAGAATTGAAACAATTTAGAAATTTACAAATCTAGGGGCTTTTGGAAATAAATTGTTGGTTAGAAGGAGTTCCATTTATATGGGTCTTTCCACAATTTTTCCCTCTCCTATATCCCTGCTCAGGGTCATATAGCGAGACTCCACTGTTCGTATCCGACGGTATCATTTCTTTTTTCTTTTTCTTCGCCTTACATCTACTTTCTTATAATCGTTCGATATCACTCAACGTCTTATCAATTATAATAAAAAACTTCAATAATACTTGGAAACAACTTGTTAAGAAATATTTCCTATTCATGATCATTTTTGTTCCTGCCAAGGAAACATGATCCTTTTTACAGAGGTTTACGAGGTCAAGCAGATATCGACGATTTCGAACAGGTGTACAACATTGTCCGCCGATGTTTCGTGCGAAATAAATTAAATAAACTCCGACAATCGTGAATTCCGACGAATTTCACTACATAAGAACATTATATATCTATATATATAATATATATATGTATGTATATTATATACACGTATTATGCATTGGTAAGAGTCATAGTAATTAATTACAGTAGCATAGTTTGAGTATAGAATAGGCTACAACTTATCGTAACGTGGTTTGGTTGGACCTAACTGTAATCAATACTCGCGATTTAAAAACGTGGATTGATCGTTGGGTCTACGAAATGACGTTCCTAGGCCCGATCGATTGAAAAATGGACGGGTGAGAACAGAATAAAGGGTTTAAAAGGAAAATAAAGGTCGAAGTAGACGCGGTGGAGGGCAAGGAGTGGGTTCGAAGAGGATCAACGAATAACCATAGAGGGGATATTTCGGAAAAGAAGGATTTAACAGGTGATATATTTGAGTTCTTTCTTTTTTTTTTTTATTTAATTATAACTACCATTAGAGATCCAATGTTCTTTTCCTCTGCAATCTTATCCAGAATACTAAACTCTCAAAGTGGCGTCATAATATTACTTTAAATTCATGATAATAAAGTCTATCGTGTATGAGAGTTCAAACTGTCTGTCAACATGTCTCATACCATATTATATATATATATACCTTTTTTTATATATATAATATATAATTTTAATAATAGTATCGTATATATATATAATATATTCACTACCTGCATATCACAACATAAATCTTTACTCTCTTCCTCAAACGCGATACACTCGCACGTCCTTGCACATCGCACGCACGCACACACCCACGCACGCATACATACACACGCGATATCCCGTCTACAATTAATAATTACTATTTAACGCTGCGGTAGTCGGATAGTGGTTGAGTTTCTAAGCATTGTAGCGCCGTTCAAGAGAGCGTTTCATCCCCTTCGAAGGCTCTACGTCCTAATATCTCTCTTCGTCGAAAGAAAAGAAAATGATAATGACATTTCGTCGTACTAGAGAATTAATATCGTTCACGTTGATCACAGGAGACCGTAGTCGGCCGATGTGTCTCGAAAACGAACCCATCCTGGAACGGAACCGCGACGAGTCTCCTGTCGTGAGTCGACGGGTCATAAATAGACTTTCAGTGCGAATACACCGATCAAGTACATGGTAACAGCGAACAAAACGGACAGCTGTGTATTATGGGTTTGGCTCTGGACGCGTTACATCTCTTTTTTTATTAGTGAGAGTTTAAACGCGACACGATTACAATCCTGCTTTGTCTTCCGCGACGATACTCGGCGTGGACGATGACGATCGAATCGTTCACCTGGGACGGTGACCCAAAACTGCGTCGCGGATGAACCAACGTAAAACACCGTTATATATTTTCTTCGTTTCTTTTTTGGATCCGCGAGAAGGAAGGGTGCGACGATTTCGCCGTTGCTACACTGCTCACGAGCTCAGCCACTAAAACGATGATACACCAGCATCGAAACCTTAGAAACCATGGCTCAGCCTGAACGTGTGCCGGTTCTCACACGGTACGACCATTCAAAATATATCCAGGGCAGCCGACGACGTTTTATTTTTCATCTTTTTTTTTTTGTTTGTTTGTTTGTTTGTTCTTTTTGTTCCTTTCGTTTTTAAAGTATGCAACAGGAGGCTGAACAGCAACTACTTCCTCCGCCTTTACTTTTTTGCCTTTGATCTGTAACAAACAGGACGTCGTAATTAATATCTGGGTACATTTTAATATCTTGGTGGGTATAAGATTTTGATAAATTGCGAGTAGAGTTTAATACACTAAATATTTTATGTATGGAGTGTGTACTTGAAGTACAGTTAGGATCTCATTATAACACTATGTGAAGGAGTCAGATCGCCATCACGCATGGTTGATGCGTTGTACAGGGGACACATTGTATTTCGCCGCGTTGGACAATTGTGCAGTCACATTGTATAATCGACACGTTGTATAGTCGACGCGTTGCATAACCGACACAGTATGTACTCAATGCGTTGCATACACGACGCGTTACACAATATTGTGTACTCGAAGTGTTACTTCACGTTTTATACAATTGTCTATTCGATACGATGTGTACTCAATGGGTTGTATACTCAATACATTGTATGCTTGTACTGCACCCTTTGTTTGTGGCAATCTAATTATATCTTACTATACAGTATTACCTTCCTAACAGACACATCTTAAATCAGAAAACGAAACAGAGAAAGTAAATTACTATAAATTAAATATCCCGTAGATAAAAAGTTAAGCAGCAGAATTACGAATAAGTCGGTAGTTAAGGAATTAGAGTGAAAAACAGTGAAGATGTCAGATTACCACTTAGGGAAGTAGAAATCTTGCCACCGAAGCGACACAAGCAATACCGTAAAACGCTCTAAAAAATGAAGAAAGAAAAGAGCGAGTTATAATCGCGAGCATTGTTATTTTTAAAGAAGCATAACGCGTATCACGTTTATCTGCAACCCTTCCGGATAGCAGTAAGTCGCGATTCTCATGTTCTCAACTTCCGCGTATGAATCAGAAAAACGAGACGACATATTTCTTTCTCTGCTTCGTTTCTCCGGGAATATATTTATCTCCATGGAATCACCGTGTCTACCGAGCACAAAGAGGATATTTGTCAACGTCCGTTACAAAGGCAATACCTCGTAATATGCGGCAATTAAGTACCATGAGTTCTGCCATGCAATTTCTTGTTGGAAATCGTGACGGCCGGGAACAGGGATCGTGGATGTAGGCTCACTTTGGATTTAGGACAGAGTGGTTTTTTTATTATCTGAAGTTGGTGTACTCGATGTCGGTGGGCTGGACGTGCATGTACTCGCCGTTCGGCAGAAGACCTGCAATTCGCAAAAACGCCACTCCGATCTTTGATGTAATTTTTTTATCGATTACTTCACAAAATGATGCAATTTAGACAACATTGACGCATTCGAGGTGAATCCTTATGATCTCGAATCTTATTACAGGATTTGAGACTGATACATAGTACAGATATTCTAAAGCTTGTAAATTTTCAATATTAGAAATTTGGAAATATAAAATTTACAAATGTGGAAAAGGAAATCTGGGAACATGGGAATGATTTCCAAACTTGGCAAGTTTCAAACTTTCACCTAACTTTTCAATTCAGACTCGACAACAAGTCTGAAGATCTACAAAGTTTCTGTAGAAACGTACAAGATTTAAGAATTAGTACAAACAAGAAACAGTTCTGTAGATACACAAAACTGTTACTCGAAGTTTTCAACCGGGCAGTTTGTGAAATAAAAAGGAAACACGCGTGAAGGGTTTCTAACAAAAATAGGCGAGCAGCATCTCCAATAAAAAGCAGTCCGATACGCGTGTTTCCTTCTTCCGAATCCGAAGAGGGTTAAAGGCATCTTGGCTCGAACCACAAAGGCATCTTTGGTACTCCATCTACAGGTCGACGGTTTACCTTGAGAATTAGGCTCGGGAAGATTCTCTCGTGGGACCAGATGCATCACCGTGGTTTTCCCGAAAGGAAGCCCAAGAGCACCGAGCGTGACATTGCTGTGCAGAAAACGACCCTGGTAGATTAACCGCAGGATCTCCGCTTTAGCGACTGCCTCTTCCGCCCAGTCTGAAAAAACAAAGAGCCTCGTATCAGCCACGACCTTGTCTCGGGATATTTCTACTTTTTCCACCGGACTGACGAAAGTAAAAATGCGTTCGCCAGCCCGGAAAACGCGGCCGTTTCACGCTCGTGATTTCATCCAACCCTTTTTCCAGCATGGTCTGGATGAATTGTCAAGTTCATCTCCCGTTTCTCTCTTTTTTCGAACTCGTACTTTTGGTTTTTATCTTTTCTGGGAACACAGATATTTCTTGGAAGATGTATTGAAATTTTAGTATTTTAGAGACATGGACATATTAGGGATATATGTCCATACATGGAATAGTATATGAAATCTGGATCGGTTCACATGAATCGCATTAGGGATAAGGTTCGTCAAAGAATTATAGCCGCGAAGAAATAAAAAATTGACACGCTCGATCTTTTATAATTGCCAGAAGGCAATTCGAAGCAGCAAAAGAGAATACATTTCAATATTGAACGAGTTGAGAATTTGCATGGAAACGGATTCGAAGCGATCTTTTCGCGACGTTTACCGCGCTACAAAAAGAGCAGTCCTAGTTCCTCTCTGCTAGTTCTTTTTATTTGTTACGAGACATTGGGAGCAGTCTCTACCCGTGGAGAGGTCGCATATTTTCGGTAGCGTACAAAGGAGCTTACAAAGCGAAAGCTGTTACGGTGGATCCATCAAAGGGAACAAGCGACTCGGATGACTTTTCGGATGGCAAAAGAAATTTTGTTCTTGTTTGACACTTTGGGTCCAACTTTGATGGATTTCTTTCGCGGCGATGGGGTGAAAGGGATTCTTTTAAAATCAAGTTGAATGACGTAAATGACTCGTAAGCGATGACGTAGCGGTGGGTCGATGAAGATTCATTTTATGGTAATGTCAGAGGGAACGGGGTCCCAGAATAACCTACCTTCCGGCCAGTTTTCAAACACATGGTGCGCTATGTCCCCCGCAGAGTCGCTCGGACTGAATAGGAACTCTTTTGTCTTACCGCTGACAAGAATGAGACGTAGGTTTATCTGAAAAATATAAAGAATACATCGTCATTAATGTTCTCTCCTTTCATATTAAACATATTAACTCTTAATAGTATATATTAATTCTTAATGGACTACATTACACTTTTGCAGTCTGGTTTTGCACCCTAAGTCATATAGGGTGTCATATCACTTGCACCTTGAGGATGTAGATTCTTTGCCTAGTTTTTCATTTTTATGCGCATTGGGTTTTAAATTGGACAAAAGTTGAACCTGTTTTGCTTTCGAGATTTTAGTAAGTCCATAACTGGAAATGGCAAGCACAAAAGAGTTTCTGTGAAAGACGAAGATGAAACATCCTCAAGAAAATTGTTGGAAAGATATTCTCAAAAGCTTTGCGAAGTCTGCAGTTCAAAGAAGCGAAACAAGATGTACATCAGCAGGAATGTTATAAAATATTCTTAAGAACCAGACACGTAAACAAATGTGTGAAATTTTATGCATGCTTATCCAATTCTCTTAAAAATGTCTGGAAACCGAGAGAGAAAAAAGCAGTTTATTAAGTGTTAACTGTACGACCGTTTAGTAATGTAACACAAAGGATCCATATATCAATTCACAATGTATAATATCTCATTACTTTTATTTATATATTTATTCTGGTATATTACCTGAGTAAAGCGAAGTATGCAACCATTCGAATAACTATAATCATACAGCACTAGCGTGCATGGAAGTAAAAAAGGGTACGAGGGTGTACTTAAAAATCGGAAAAGGATAACTATCGATGTACCATAATTCTCAGTTTAAAAAAATTGTAACAAGGCACGGGTCGAAATAACTCGATTAAATCACCACCCTCGGCGTTTGCAAATTATTTCCGGATTCGAGGCCGGTAATTCTTCGTCCCCTCTATTACACGGACTTAGAAAATGAACTCGGACAAAAGCTGGGACTACGCATCATCCATGGCACCCTTCGCCAGTTTTTTTGGCCCTCCCTTGCAGGCGTACACGTGTCGTAATTTTCGTCCGTGTAAATCCACCGCTCTTAATTTTCGCTTCCTCGCTGTACACTTTGAATCACAAATGTGGTTCGTGCCCCTACGAGTCGTATCTCTTCATCACGCGTGCAACTTGGAGGGTTCAACGGAGAACGCGTAGCAGGGAACAAAGGAAAAAGGAAAAAGAGTACACTCCGCGGGCACATTGAAAAAGCTCGAAACACAGTGGGACAAGGGTACGTGGAGTGAATGGCATTTACGGTTCACGATGTACATATATGCTTTAACTCTTATCTGTCTTTGCTTAGGGACCGTATGAAAGGGAATTAGTCCCGACTTTGTCCTAAAACCCTTAAGCCTGACTTTTACGTTTCGGTCACGTTTACGAGCCCCCGAGCGATAAACGAGTCGAAAAGTGGAATTTTTCAGCGGATTTTTGTGTTCAGATACAAATATTGCAACATCTTTTCTCGCTTTCGTTTGTTCAACAAATTATCGGATATTCGAGTCGCAAGATACCAACGAGATACTTGTGCTTATTGATAAGTTTGATGGATAGCAATGTTAGATACCTATGTCAGATAGCTGCGTTTATTCGTACGTTTCTAACTACCTACGTTCTTAGACATCTATGCTCCTAGGTCGGGTCAGTAAAGTTTCTACGTTATTTCGAACGGAGTAATTCCTCTAGGAGACGCTGCGACTTATCGTCGGTCTCGAACGCGTTAACGAGGCTTCAATTGTCGTAAAAGCCAGCACGTTTCGTTCACGCGACGACAGGGACAATTAAGACCGTATTAATCGTCTCGGTTTCTCTCTTTTTCCCTCGTTTCGCCGGACGGCCGGCGAATTACGGTCACTGACCGTTCTCCGGACGCAAATTCAATTACCGTCCCGCGTGAAGACCGACCAACATAAATAATTACCGACGAAGCCAGACTCGCGGGGGAGGGGTGTTGTTCGTGACCCTTCGTGGTTCCTGCGGTCGCGAGAATCCGTTGCTAGAGTTGTTGCGACATAAATCATTGTCACCCTGAGGGCCGAATTATCGCCCGACAACGCGCGAACCATCCGCTGCCCTTGCCACTCGCCCTAATGCAACAATTTTCGATTTTCTGTCACTACAAAGTTTCACCGATTCCTTTGTTGGAATTTCACAGGAGAAATTGAGAAAGTTTTTCGGCTCATTCGGAAATGTTTCGTGATGGAAAGGTGCGGACGAACACCTGTGGTATGCTAATTTCTTCTTTCATGTTTCATGCAAATTAAGTAGGTAATCTTGGTATTTTTAATTTGTTTCAATTTTGTATATAAATTTTCTTCTCTGATAAAATTTAGTTCCATTGAACTAAATAGGTACTGTCTTGGTATTATTAATTCGTTTCAATTTTGTATATAAATTTTCTTTTCTGATGAAATTTATTCGTATTGAAGTCCTATGTTTTGGGCAGTGTAGTTTATAATTTATAATGAGAGAACTGTTCATATTAAGCAGACAATCTATATTCACATTTCTGTCTTCTTGTGAACTAAATAGGGGTATGTTTTCAAACAAATTTTTATTAATTTTTTTCCAAAAGTAAAATCTTCCTATTGAAAGAAATCTTTTGTTTTCCTTTCAAAAAATGTTAAACTTGAAAGAATCTATATTAAATATATATTCAAAATGACTGACAAAGAACAGATATAAATTCTTTTCGGAAAAAAGGTAAATTGACATCGATTGATCTTACGAAAGATGCAACTACTTCCGCAACGACCTGTATATTTTGTAATTTCATAAAAGGCTTTCAGGTTAATTAAATTGATAAAGGTGGCCATAGATAGGCAATTATTCTTTCTTTTGTTATAAAATCAATTTCGGGTCGAAAACGATTAACCGTATCAGTTAGTTTATCCGCAAAACACCAGAATCGAAAGCTGGCCAATAATTGAGCGCAGAGGATAATAGGAAATTAATTAGTATCACCGAGTCGTAAAGCTTGCTTCAGGCAGCGAAAACAGAATTTAATGCGATGCAAAACTCGTTGATGTTCGCTAATGTTTCGTACTTTCTAATTAATTCATACGAAACGATACGTGTTGCTTATGATACACGGCTTAGATAAACATTGCTTTCAGAATGAAATGTTATCTATGAAAAATTGTATCTTATTTGAGAGCGGTCTTGATGATAGTGTCTCACGCGATGTCGCGTGCGGGATTGATATATTAATTTTACTACGCATTATGTTCGATATTGAGTTGGATTGTTGGGAGTATGATGTGGAAATTTTTGTCGAATTGAGGAAAGGTGAGAAAGTTGGAAATTTGAGAATTTGGGGGTTTGTAGAATTGGGGGATTGAAATTTAGGAATTTGAAGATTTGAGTATTGGGAAATTTGGGGGTGGAAATGTGGGAATTTAGGTATTCGGGAATTTGGGGATTCGGAGATGTAGGAATTCATAAATTTTAGAATTTGGGAATTTGGGGATTCGGGGTTTGAGAATTTGGGAATTTAGATATTTTAATATTGAGAAATTTGGGGGTAGAAGTGTGGGAATTTAGGTATTTGGGAATTTGGGGATTCGGAGATGTAGGAATTCATAAATTTTAGAATTTGGGAATTTGGGGATTTGGGGATATAGAAATCCACAAATTTCAGAATTTGGGAATTTAGGAAATTGGGGATGTAGGAATCCACAAATTTTAGAATTGGGGAATTTGGGGATTTGGGGGTGTAGGAATCCACAAATTTTAGAATTGGGAAATTTGGGGATTTGGGGGTGTAGAAATCCACAAATTTTAGAATTGGGGAATTTGGGGACTTAGGAGTGTAGAAATCCACAAATTTTAGAATTGGGGAATTTGGGGATTTGGGGGTGTAGAAATCTACGAATTTAAGTATTGAAAATGTGGAAATTGGGGGACGTAGAAATCCACGAATTCAAGTATTTAAGCTTGTGGGAATTTGGGATTTGAAAATTTGGAAATATAGAGATTTGAATATTTAGGAATATAGGATGTGGAGATCCAGAAATATAGGTACTTGAAAATTGCCAAAATTGGCAAAATGAGTAAAAAAATTTGAGAGAACTCAAAACCTTGATACCCAGATTTGAAAACAGAATAATTTAGAAATTTAACAGTTTAGAAACACCGTACTATAATCATCCACCTCTTTCTCAACACCCAGCGCACGTCGAGAGCCCTCGTTCACCCCGTTATTTACCCGAGTACGCACGTTTCGTCGATATTTCCCGTTTTTATTATTAATCCCACGTAGTTGCAGCCTTCTCGTGTCTTTTCTTAACAAAACGTACTGTACGTGTACACGTACATCCATATTTAACGTAGCCGGGGTGGCCACCCTTTTTCTTCCCCTCTATGTCTCCTTCGTCGCTTTATCTTTGAGAACTAATTGTTACTGAACATGCGGTTGAACTTCTCCGGGTAGAGAAGCCCAGGAGGCCGGAAAGTGTTGTCAAGCTGAAACAGCCATCCCTCCTCGGCTTTTAAAAAGCACCCAGTC
The DNA here is from genome assembly GCF_050947335.1 of Megachile rotundata. Lineage (NCBI taxonomy): Eukaryota > Metazoa > Arthropoda > Insecta > Hymenoptera > Megachilidae > Megachile > Megachile rotundata. Next base: position 8,337,840 of record NC_134987.1, on the reverse strand, counting down.
GTGGATGACGCATCAGGTAGCACACGTTTTCCTCGTGTACACGCAGACGACCAGCGTGTGCGAAGCAAAAAACCGAGTATCGAATGCTACCGCATGAATAAGTCCCTTTGAACTTTCCACCACCCACGCTGCACTCCGAAAAATCTCGGTTTCAACCCCTTTCTCGCTCGATACACGTGTACCGGCTGGGTCTCTAACGTTAACAATGTTGCTGCAAGGTTACGTATCGTGTTGCGATGTGATCATTGCAACGATCTGCATTCTTTTTTGTTTAGGTTCTCAAGTTCACGATTTTTCACGCTTTGTAAATTTCATGTGTGGAATCTTTAAATTTCCAATTTTTAGATTTCTAAATTCTTAAAATTCGAAATTTTGGGATTTTCAAGGCACCAAGGTTCTCTCAAGCTTTCCAACCCTCGAATTTTTCCAATTTCCAGATTTTCAAATATACAAATTTGTGAACTTCCACATCCCCAAATTTCGGAATATTCAAATCTCTAAATATTCTAATTTAGGAAATTTCCGAATACTCAAATCTCCACCCCTCGAAAATGTCAAATTTCCAAATTTTTGATGTCCCGAAGTCCACATTTCCAAATCTCCACACATATTAATTTCTACGCTTCATCCCTAAATTCCCAACTATCCACCTTTCCGTATCCCTAAATCCCTTCCAAAATCCCGAAATTCCCAAATCCCCAATTTCCTAAATTCCGCCATTGCAAAGTCAAAATAAACCGGTAGAAATATCCTTAAAACGTTGAAAGAGGGAATCCGAAAACAGCTTATCCTTGATGGCACTCTGCATACAGTACCGTGGAGATCCTGGAATAAGGCCACCTAGTAACCGAGAATCGTCGAAATTCTGAGAAATTTTCACGGTTGTGAAAGAACGACTCACTTCCGGTACACGGCTCCTTTGGAACAGTTTCTCCGCTTAAAAAGAGCTGAATACGTACAGTTTAAACAAGATTCTGATCTTAAAGTTCAGGGTCCTGACACGGACGTAAACGTAGAAGCCATGAGCATTATTTTCTTAACATCCTGTACAGGGGTAAAGAAAACTCCACGGGAAGGAGAATGAGCGTGCTTGTAACGCAGTTGGATGGTTCGTAAAGAGTGACGCTTTGAAATGGTGCTTCAAAGATGAATGTAGTGTCGGGTGCCTCCATCGTCGCCATGGCTCTTTTCTTTGTTTGCACGACGGGTTTCGGTGCTTTGAAGGAAAAAAAGCTGAGCCGCTGCCACTCGCCAACACTTTACTCCTTGCTTTCTAGCTAATTATAATCGTGTCACATCGAAAAATAATTCATTGTTTTACTCTCTGTATTTGTCACGTTTTTCGTAGCTACACAAATACTCCATTTCGAAATAATTGTTTGACGTTATTCGATGACGGAAGGAATGACATTTGTATCAATTTAAAGCTTCGAGTGTGATGACAGTTACTGGATACAGCCATTTAACAAAATGGCTCGGTCACGTCAATTATGGGGACGCATGAAAAATTTGTTGACATAAAAGCATCTTAAAATGGCGTTTATGATGTGTCAATTTAAAGCTTGAAGTTTTAGGAACATTAATATATAAATACACTGTCGATGTTTTTAAAACAACATGGCTGACAACCATTTATAACAAATGATAACCAGTTTTATAACAGGAAAAGTCTATTATAAATCGATGACATAAAAGTATCTCGAAATCCTGCTTATAATATATCAATTTAAAGCTTGAGACCGCAGGAAAATTACTATGTAAATACATCATCGATGTTCTTAAAACAAAATGGCTGACAACCACATATAGCAAATGATGACAGATTTTGTAACAGAAAAAGTCTAATATAAATCCATGACATAAAAGTATCTCGAAATCCTGCTTATAATATATCAATTTAAAGCTTGAGACCTCAGGAAAATTACTATGTAAATACATCATCGATGTTCTTAAAACAAAATGGCTGACAACCACATATAGCAAATGATGACCGATTTTGTAACAAGAAAAGTCTAATATCATTGGACAACATAAAAGTATCTCAAGTTCGTAAAATTACTAAATTATTAACATCCTATATGCTTAACAAATAAACCATGAATAAATAAAATAAAGAACAATAGTCCTCGTTTACAAATCATAAAATGTAAAGCACTATGCACCTCGTAAAATCGCATCGGCCTTTCCAACCTCCATTTAAAACTCCAAGAATAAAACGTTTATATTGAACATTTTTGACTCGACATTTCGCGAAAGAATCTTGCAAAAATATTTCGTCGAAAACATTCTTCGTTTGCATATTTATAAAATTCTCGTTCGCTCGTATTTCATTGCGGGACCTCGATTTATATTTCTTCATCCGGGTCCTTATTTTTCCGCTCCTTAATTGCATTAGAACCATAAATACCATAAACTTATTCCAGCATAAGAAAACACTTTCCAAGAAGTATTTTTCTTCATCAGAACGAGGGATTTAACGTGTACGCGAAGAAACGCAAATTCAGAAAGCCGGGATTTTTATATGTATTTAGAACTGGAGATTCATCCATTCACTCGTGGAGTGCATATTAAAATTGCATTCGAGTATAATTTCAAGAATTCGATGAAGACGGTGGATAATTTCGAAACGAATCGAGTGCTTCAACATAAAATAAATAGATGAATCCACATAAAATGAATAAATGAATCTACACAAAACGAATAAATAAAATGTGTAATGAATTAAAATAAATCAAGTAATGAATCCAAATAAAATAGATAATGAATTTAATTAAAATGGACGACAAACTCAATCAAAAAAGAAATAAGATGATATATAGACAAAGTAATTTCCGTAATCAGGAAATGTTTTCAGGGAATTGCGGTCGGATCCATTTTAAATCAATTTCGGTGTTAATTGATGAAGCAGCCTGTAGCCATTGTAATAATAACGGTGTACTTTAGGAGAGAGCGATCGAACGTGGACCATTGATCGTCGCGAAAACTCGTCGACCGGAAACCAGATGCGAGAACACCAATTTGCATTATGCATCGTGTCGCGACCAACGATTCCAACGACTGTGTTACCATCGCAATACGGATCGGTGTCTGTTTGCGGAGGCAGAATTTCCAACGTGGAAACCTAACAAACGAAAATCCTCGACCGTTCGAACCGCGTTTCAATGGATTACCCAGAAATCTCTCCGGGAAACTGTTCTTCCATGAAAAGCTCGCCTTTACCGAACGTTCCGATCGACTGCTCGAATATTTCGAATGCTAGATAGGGTGCTTTATTATATATTTAAATTACATTGTTTTTGGATGGATTGCGAATTTATATTAATTTATCAAGTTCGAGATTTTTATAGATGCTTAATTTTTTAAAATGACAAGTTTTTAAATTTTTGAATTTGCGTGCGAAAGCAGCAAATTTTCAAATCCCCAAATTTCCAACCCCTTAAATTTCCAAATCTCCAAATTCTCACATCCCCAAATTTCCAACCCCACAAATTTCCAAGTCTCCAAATTTTCAACCCCCTAAATTTCCAACCTTCTAAATTTCCAACCCTTTAAATTTCCGAGTCTCCAAATTTCCAACCCCTTAAATTTCCAACCCTTTAAATTTCCGAGTCTCCAAATTTCCGACCTCCTAAATTTCCAACCCTCTAAATTTCCAACTCCTTAAATTTCCAACCCCTTAAATTTCCAAATCTCCAAATCTCTAAATTTCCAACCCTTTAAATTTCGAAGTCTCCGAATTTCCGACCCCCTAAATTTCCAACCCTCCAGATTTCCAACCCCTTAAATTTCCAAATCCCCAAATCCCCAAATTCCCGAATCCCTAAATTTCCAACCCCTCAAAGTTCCAAGCCTCCAAATTTCCAACTCCTTAAATTTCTAACCTTGTAAATTTCCAACCCCTTAAATTTCCAAATCTCCAAATCCCTAAATTTCCAAACTCCTAAACACCCAAGTCCCCAAATTTCCCCAAATGTCCAAATCCCAAGCTTGAACCCTGCTAATAGTCCTTTTGATCATCTTCTTCGTGAAATTTCGGAACACATCGTGACACGTCGTTCAACCGTGAAAATTCGTCGGGAAATTCGCGTGTCTCTCATTTAACGGGCAAAGAGGATCGCGCCATGCACCCGTGGCGCTTTCGATTCAGTTTTTCTCGATAAAATACACGAGAACGGTACTGGAACACCCGGTAACTGTGTCAAAAAGTGTCACATCCGCGACACGCGACGTGAAATTCAGATTTCATAAAAAAAAAGAGAAATGAAAAGCACGTAGAGGCGGTTCGAAATAGACAACGGGGTCGCGGCAGAAATATATTCGTTGGTTGATGCGCGCTTGGGCTTACAGCAATATATATCCTGTTTTATTCAGGTTAATCCCCTGCCTTAAGACTTTTTTTTCTCTAGTTGGGTAAAAATGTATGCTTACGAAACGAGGAAAAAATTCGTTCTATCTTTCTTGCTTTATTACGTGGCTTATAAATCAGCGTGATTTTTTTTTTTAGGGAAAATAGTTGCATCGGGTTTAACTGTTGGGCGGGTTGGTGGGGTCAGATTTGACACTGTCAGAGTTAATTTTGTATTTTCTTTGAATGAAGTAATTTAAAATGAGGTAACAAAAATGAGAAAAAATATTGGATGTTCTTTAACAGATACTGTTGGCATTTAAGTCTTAGTCCATTTATCATGTAACTTAAAGTACTTCATATTAGAATAATATAATTTTGGACTGTTGTAAATTGATCCACATGAACTTGATTTCCATTTGTTGTACAACGTATAAAATGATCAATGATCTCATACTGAAAGTGAGAAGCATATGTGATGCTCATATCACATGTCCACACATGAACTTGGCTCACAATCGTTATAATATAATACAGATATAATAATGGAAATGATAATACAATAACAGTTCATCATAACAAATTTTCAACAAAGTATAAGTAGACGATTAAATGGTCAAAGCCGCGATATATCTCGAGGCATAAACGTGACGAGTATGTCATAGTCACAATGTCGGTACCACGGTCCAAGATTCGATGAAAAACGATATCGAAGAATTCATCGAGCGAAACAGTGTCGCCTGGATGGCGATAGAGCTACTCACTCCTTGCAGGGACGTTTTAAGCTCTTGCCTCTCCAACGTAACAATCCTATACAGAGTGCGACTGTGACCTAGAATCTTAAAGACATATTCCTTGGATTTGCTGCTTTTAACTACTTGACCATAATAATCCATAGCCTTCGCTCTGGATTCCGAAACGACGCAGTCAGTTCGCTGTGAATCAGTCCTGTTGCCTTGGTATAGGTAACAAGCAGACGGTGCATAAATACATTCGCTGATGTGAAAATGTATTCGGAACTTCTTGTACGTTCGACGAAGAAATAAGTAGAATCGAGATTCCGGATGGATTTATTCGTGTCAAGAGCGAATCAAGATTTCTTGGAGGAAATATAATGAGGGGTTTATTTGAGGATTTTGGGAGGATTTGGAAGTTTTGGGTGGGTTCAGCGTTGGATGAATTCTGGATTTGGGGATCTCTGGGTTTGAGGATTTCTAGGTTTGGGGATCTCAGGGTTTGGGAACCTCTAGGTTTGGGGATCTCTAAGTTTAGGGACTTTGGGATTGGGGATCTCTGGGTTTGGGGACCTATAGATTTGGGGGACTTTGGGATTTGGAGGACTTTGGGATTTGGGGGACTTTGGGATTTGGGGGACTTTGGGATTTGAGGACTTCTGAATTTGGGGATTTCTGAGTTTGGGGATATCTGGATTTGGGGATCTCTGGGGTTGAGGACTTCTAGGTTTGGGAATCTCTAGGTTTGAGGATCTCTAAGTTTAGGGACTTTGGGATTGGGGATCTCTGGGTTTGGGGACCTATAGATTTGGGGGACTTTCGGATTTGGAGGACTTTGGAATTTGGAGGACTTTGGGATTTGGAGGACTTTGGGATTTGGGGACCTCTGAGTTTAGGGATTTCTGAGTTTGAGGATATCTGGACTTGGGGATCTCTGGGTTTGCAGTCCTCTAGATTTGATGATCTCTAGGTTTGGGAACCTCTGTGTTTGGGGTCCTCTGAATTTGGGTACCTCTGCGTTTAGGGTCCTCTGAATTTGGGTACCTCTGCGTTTAGGGTCCTCTGGCTTTGGTGACGTCATTTAGATTTGGGAACCTCTGGGTTTTGGGACCACTAAGTTTAGAGATTTTGGGCTTGAGGATCTTTAGGTATGAAGATCTCTGAACTTACGACTTCTGGATTTGTGGAATTCTAGGTTTGGGAACCTCTGGATTTAGAGACCTAGTTGCAACATATTCTCTATTGGATTCAATATTCGAAAATATTTGCACAACAAACATATTGTAACGAAATAAGTACAAAGCTAATATAATATGTATATGTATCAATAGATCCACACATGAAAGTAGCAAATACTGATACGTGTATATCATGCATACGATACGTGAGTGGCCGGTGTATGTGTATATCTGTATACGCATCGCGGAACAAAATGATAATAAATAACATAAACTATCCAAATCGTTGCGTATTCAGCAGTTCCAGTCGAACGGTTAGAATTGCGAGGGAAATGATGCACGGTTGTTTTTCCGTTGATAAACTGGCTCCGGTCGAGGTTTATTTCCATTCACCACGTGCGTCGGGAAATATTCTTTGCGCCATAATTCATGGAGGGATTATTTCACGGGTATTTGCCTAATAGACCAAAATCCAAATGGATCCACGCCATAATTAGCTTAGCAGGCGTATCAACGTTGCTAGAGTGTTTTCGGAGTGACTTTGAACAGATGTCGAATGAATTTGAAGGAAAAAAGGTATCGGTATCGGCTTACGCTCTATCCAGCTATGGGTCTACTATGTTTTTTCATCGAGAAATAGAAAGACGATGAAATACGATCGTTGATTCTAGGCAAGTTACGCCTACGTCCGTTCGACTAAATGAAGGGATATCCTCGACGTGACAAGATCCCGACATCGTTCGAGCAACAAAGAACATTCTTAATACTCTTCGTCATAATACACCGATTATTGTGTACTTACTTGTGTCCACGTACTTCGATTACTTAAATTGATTCTCTTAGGAGAGGTCACATGGACGTATTATTACAGGTTGGGTTCATTAAGGTGATATGGAAGGTCCACAAAAAATTCAACTGTTGTCACTTGATCGGAAAATTAATCTCTCATCTAGTGTTCTTCGAAACAAGTACTGGGATCAAATACATGTATGGTAAAATTTTGTGTAACAGTACGAACTTATGGCGGACGATCCGAAAAATAGTAATTGATATCAGTAAGTATAATAAGCATAACACGTATAATAAGTCAAAATGAATGAAATAATATATGTGGTAAAATCTTGAGAGTTTTAACAATATATACATTAATTTAATTTATTGTTATAATATAATGCTCTGATATGTAGTCTAATATGACATAGCAATGAATGTATTAATTTCATTTTTTCTTAAAATATGATACTCTGCAATGCACTTTAATATAACAGTCTTAACAATGAAAACTTTTATTTCATTTTATTTTACAATATAATACTCTGCTATATGTATACTGTAATATACAGTCTTATCAATGAACAAATTAATTTAATTTTTTCTTACAATATGATACCCTGTCACACACTCTAATACAAGAGTCTTACCAAAGAATATATTAATTCAATTTTTTGTTGTAACATAATACCGTAAAGAATAACGAAGATATCTTGTAACATTTTCACACAGATGTTCATGTAATACATTTTCTGAGATACAATGTAAATGATGTATTTCCGAGGCTTTTCACGAAAGCACACGGTATACGAATATAACGAAACGCGGCTGTTCGTTATGTACTCTTAACGAGAGCTTTAACACTCGAACCGCAACGAGTACACTTAACCCATCTACATTGATAAGCGTGTCGGTAGATTTTTACAACCTTGATCCTAATCAAGCGGATCACAACCGCGTCTAAACCCGAGGAATTTTATTCGGAGTGTTCCAAAAAATCTGTCATCTTTAAACAAGATTTTAGAGATATTGTGATTATAAGGTGTGAAGGTTTGAAACTTTTTCAATTTTAAAGTTTTGGGTTGTTTAAGGGTGGGGATGTTAATTACGGGGGGTTGGGTTGTTTAAATTTTATAATTTTGGGATTTGGGGATTTTAGAATGTTGGAGTGTGCTAATTTTAGGAGATTGCAATTTTATAATTTTGGGGTTTTTGGACTTTGGGGTCTTGAAATTTTAGGACTTTGGGAGAGTGGTATTTAAAAATTTGGAGATTTTGGAATTTTGGGACTTTGAGAGAGTGGAATTTAATAATTTTGGGATCTTGGAATTTTAGGACTTTGGGAGAGTGGAATTTAACAATTTGGAGATTTTGGAATTTTGGGACTTTGAGAGAGTGGCATTTAATACTTTTGGAATTTTTGAAGTGGAAAACTTGGGAGATTAGAATTTTATAATTCTAGGGTTTTTGGACTTTGGGGTCTTGGAATTTTGGGACTTTGAGAGAGTGGAATTTAATAATTTTGGGATCTTGGAATTTTAGGACTTTGGGAGAGTGGAATTTAAAAATTTGGAGATTTTGGAATTTTGGGACTTTGAGAGAGTGGAATTTAATACTTTTGGAATTTTTGAAGTGGAAAACTTGGGAGATTAGAATTTTATAATTCTAGGGTTTTTGGACTTTGGGGTCTTGGAATTTTGGGACTTTGAGAGAGTAGAATTTAATAATTTTGGGATCTTGGAATTTTAGGACTTTGAGAGAGTGGAATTTGATAATTTTGGGATTTTTGAAATAGGACTTTGGGAGAGTGTAATTTAATAATTTTGGGATCTTGAAATCTTGGAACTTTGAGAGAGTGTAATTTAATAATTTCGGGACTTTTAAATTTTAGGACTTCGAAATCTGAAATCTGGAAAACTTTCAAACTCTAGTAAACCTATAAACTGAAAATGCTCTATCGTGACAAATCATTGAAATAATAGAGTTTGATGTATCGAACCTGTTTCATAATTAGCTCTCACACGATAACCACCTATTTCTTCAGAATTAAATTCCAGTCGGTCAAATGCATCCACTCGTTTATTTAAAATAACCAGACGTATAACTTCATCCGTTTACGCAATCTATTTTATTGCACAGATTTTCCCCTTTATATTTCACAATTCTATTAATATTCCTATTAACGTCACGCCGTGCTGTGCAGTTATAATCGTATTTCCGTGAAAATCAATGAACGTTATTTCGTTCGTAAATAAATGGAACATGTAAATAGTATAAATTAACGGGTACTTTAAGCGGAATTAATTAACGTGTACCAATAACGTCTCTTTGTTTCCTACAATGTTACCATAATATGTATTACATTATATTCCATTGTTTACAACGTAATTAAAGATTGTTTTCTTTGCGCACATTACACGTTTCATTTTCTTTCCTTCGTTTGTTAATTTACATTTAAACGAAACGATTTTACACGCGTTATTGGATGTTCCGTAATAACGCCATTGTCGAGCTAATAAATAACGAACGAGGAAAAGTAATTAAAGTATATAAATTTATAGGAATGATTTTTAAGCAATACATCTTGATACTTATTTAGTTCTTTCGCTCGAAGCGCGAGGCTCATTTAGCTTTCACTGCTTTCACCTCGGAGAGAAAGGACTGATCTCCATCTTGAGATGCTTATATATGGTGTGTCGAGAAAAATTGGGAATTATGCGAATTTGGTAGCTTTGAAATTGGGTTTTGAAGGGGAGGACTGGAGATTGTTAGGGGTTGGATGTATGGAGAATTTTGGAAACTTGAGAAATTGGGGATTTGAGATTTGGGGTTTTGGAGATTTGGGCACTAGGAGAGTTGGGAATTTGGAGAGTTGGAAATTTGGGGATTTGGGCATTAGGAGAGTAGAGAATTTGAAGAGCTGGAAATTTGGAGATTTGGGAACTAGGAGAGTTGGGAATTTGGAGATTTGGGGCTTGAGAGATTTGGAAATTAGGAGAGCTGGGAATTTGAAGATTTGAGAACTAGGAGAGTTGGGAATTTGGAGAGTAGGGAATTTGAAGAGTTGGTAATTTGGTGAGTTGGAAATTTGAAGGGTTGGGAATTTAAAGAGCTGGGAATTTGAAGAGTTGAGAATTTGGTGAGTTGGAAATTTGAAGTGTTGGACACTTGGAATTTGAAAACTTCAGACTTTGGAAATTGAAAAGTTCTAAATCTTGCATACACAATTTACCCAAACTCCGCCAAAGCGTCTCCACAAAATAAACCTTGAAAAAGCTCCTCAACTCCAAACAATCTCCTCTCACCCTCACACATCTCAACCCAAACCCAACCCACCATTAACAATACACACCCATCTTAAAATTTCTAATTCCAATATAAATATTTCACTCGCTCCAAGCATCAGTATATCGTTGATCACTTATATAATGATCGCAATTCGTTAACAAAGCGACGTTCAACAATTAAGTCAAGGCTGTTTCGTTGCAATAAAATGCACAATACCATGCACATATTTACCGAAAGTGTTTCGCGGGTTAAACGACGCATGAAGTAATTGTATTTTCGACGTGAAATGCAGCGCGTGAATTTTTTACAAAATTCATGCAATAAATCGTAAAAAAAAAAACAGAATGGTAAGCGTCCGGCATCGGCATTCTAATGGAATTTAGCTTTAATATTTATAACAGGTTTTGTTATTCACCGGACAAGCTTTCAAATGAATACGTTCCGAGTAATGAAATAAATGGTGGTTACAATTTTTTAACAAATTTGATTTCAAATCGATGGCTATCGAATAGTGATTAACAAACTCGATGAATCGTTGACGTGCCTCGTCTCGGTTTTTATTTTTATCGAACAGGAAATCTTTAATGTGAACGTATGATGGAGTGAAAGTTTAATTTGGGAATTTAGGAGTTGGGGAATTTGAGAGTGGGGGATTTGGAAGTTGGGGAATTTGAGAATTTGGGGAATTTTGGAGTTAGCGAATTTTTGAGTTGAAGAATTTGGGAGTTGGGGAATTTGATAATTGGGAAATTTGAGAATTTGGGGAAGATGGAATTCGGGGAATTTAGAATTTGGAGGTTTGGAATTTAGGGCAGTTGGAATTCGGGGAATTTAGAATTTGGGGGTTTGGAATTTGGGGAGCTTGGAATTTGGGGAGCTTGGAATTTGGGGAGTTTGGAATTTGGGGAACTTGGAATTTGGGGAACTTGGAATTTGGGGAGCTGGGAATTTGGGAAAGTTGGAATTTGGGGGTTTGGAATTTGGGGAGCTTGGAATTTGGGGAGTTTGGAATTTGGGGAGCTTGGAATTTGGGGAGCTTGGAATTTGAGGAGTTTGAAATTTGGGAAATTTGGAATTTGGGGAACTTGAAGTTTGGGGAACTTGAAGTTTGGGGAATTTGGAATTTGGGAAATGTGGAATTTGGAAAATTTGGAAATTGGGGAACTTGGAATTTGGGGAACTTGGAATTTGAGAAATTTGGAATTTGGAGAATTTGTATTAACTTCAGAATTTCCACTAAAAAACTTGTAAACTATAAAAATAAAAAAACTACTAAAAACTTGAAACACCAGAAAATTTCGAAATCTAGTAACCAAGCAAACCTATTACAAATAAGTCAAATTAGTCCGCGAATTCGTGAGAGAGATTCAAAACTCACAATGCATGAAACCTAATCAAGATAGCATTGTCCCGAGGAACATGTGTTAAATCAGCCAACGTGAAAAGATTAAAAACTAACAATTAAAGTAAGAAGCTTAACGCGAGATACAATAGTAATTTCGTGCAATTTACATAGTTAAGCGGCAGCTGAAACAGGTCACAGAGTTATTACATAAATACTCGAGAAAGAGAGTATTTCACACGGAAGTAGGTAACGCGTTGCATGTGTTCTATACGTTATTAATACATACGAGCGTGCACGACACTTAATTAGTTGATTCTGTTTTGAGAAGAGAAAAAAGAAGATAGATGTGTATCTATGCTTGGATAGTGTCTATTTTTAACGCGCGTGAAAGATGAAGCGAAGAAATGAAAACTAATTAATTTCTGCTCTGTAACAAAGTAGGGTGCTGGAAAATATTAATTTTCCTTCGTTACGTGTATGTAACGTGTTCCTTATTTTGAAGGGAGTTTAATGGTTTCACATACTTCACTTTGGTCGACAAATATTTTAAATAAGATTAAGACTGTTCACAGTTTTTAAGACTGTGGACTGTTTTCTAATTTATTATGAAGGCTTTATTCTTGAACAGCAACATTATCATATGTTAATGTCTTTATATTATAATATTGTCTGAGTTACGTATAAGGGTTGATCAATGTGACATACATATAAATTATCAAATTTATTCAGGGATAAATATATGCAAGATATATCTGTCAGACGTGATGTTTAAACACAATGAAACAGACAAACTTGATAATAAAGAAATAATATCTAAAGTGTTTTCAAGTGCAAACTCCTTGCACTACTTCACGTCTAACTCGTGACATCTTCAGCTATGATGAAATTGTTCAAGTTCAAATTTTTCATACTCTTTGCAAGTTCCCCAATTTCCAAGGATCCCAAATTCCAAACTCCCCAAATTCCAAGCTCCCCAAATTCCAAACCCCCAAATTCCAAACTCCCCAAATTCCAAGCTCCCCAAATTCCAAGCTCCCCAATTTTCAAATTTCCCAAATTCCAAACCCCCAAATTCCAAACTCCCCAAATTCCAAGCTCCCCAAATTCCAAGCTCCCCAAATTTCAAGTTCCCCAATTTTCAAATTTCCCAAATTCCAAACCCCCAAATTCCAAACTCCCCAAATTCCAAGCTCCCCAATTTCCAAGCTCCCCAAATTCCAAATTCCCCAATTTTCAAATTTCCCAAATTCCAAACCCCCAAATTCCAAGCTCCCCAAATTCCAAGTTCCCCAATTTTCAAATTTCCCAAATTCCAAACCCCCAAATTCCAAACTCCCCAAATTCCAAGCTCCCCAAATTCCAAGCTCCTCAAATTCCAAGCTCGCCAAATTCCAAGTTCCCCAATTTTCAAATTTCTCAAATTCCAAGGATCCCAAATTCCAAACTCCCCAAATTCCAAGTTGGAGTGTAACTATAATTTACATAGTCAACGATGGACAATGAGGTGAACAACAGACAAAACCAAATTGCCCTGACATTCAAACTTCCTTTGTCTATTTCAATATCGTAGTGATCAGTTCTGTACCCAGATCACAGTAAATTTGACAAATCAGACTCTTGATGCCCTTACGATTCAAATGTGACACCTCTTACTTGACTATTAAGTACGTTTCAATTTTAAGTTTTAAGTCCAATTATAATTTATATAGTCAAAGACCGCTGAATACAGAATAGATACAATATTTTAATTTTCTTTATTGATGATAACATTATTGTGGTTAATAGTTACTTCTGACTGACGTACCTGACAAACTAGCCATACGGCAGTGAATTAATAAATAAATCTGTGAGGTGACCGAAAAGAAAGGATTGGCGATCAGGGATGAAGTAAACAGGGAACAAAGAAGAAAGACAAGTGGGCTAATAGCGAGCATGTATCGGTCGGGTTTACCTTGATTCGGTGAGCGCGCGCGTCACACAGTGGCGAGGTTACACGTTGGGATTCGCAAACCGGGTCATTGGGGCATTCGGGTGCAGGACCGGGTGCACCTATGCGCATATGCATACAGAATGACCCATATTTAGTGTGGGAGGCTTTTGCTCGCGTGTTCGGCCCTGAAGCGTCCCGAACAAGAAGAAGAACATCAGCTAGTCGAAAAATATGCCGGCTGCGAATGTGTGTCGATACCTTCGGGACTCACGAGAGTACAACCGCATCGTCATCCCCGTCGCGAACATGCTCGAGTTTCGTTTCACCAAAGACCCCACACACGTTTTGCCCCCTGCTTCTTCTCGTTGCCGAGTGACGTCAATGCGCGACTTGCTTAACAAATGAGAAACACCAGCGCCTCCGTCGTTCAATGCAATTATAATTTTATACGACATTTCGTTCGCGTGGTGGTGACGTCCTTTTTTTACTTTTCCTGCCTTTTTTCAGCCGTGCTGGATGTCGCGCTCGCGTTATTATATTTTCTCAGGGATTCGTGCCCCGCAGACGTGCAATGGCGTAACTGGGATTATTGTCCGGGGTGACTCTGGATTTAGGGTTGATGTACCGTGCTGGGCATTACTTAGGGAGTTTTGGATATTACGGGATTTGGGAATGTAGAGTTTGGGGAGATGGATATTTGGAACTTTGGAGATCTGAAAATTTTGAGAATTGGGGAATTGGAGAATTTGGAATTAGGAGAGTTTGGAATTTGGAGATTTGGGAATTTAGAGAGTAGGGAATTTGAAGAGTTGGATATTTGGAGGGTTGGAAATTTGAAGGGTTGGAAATTTGAAGGGTTGGGAATTTGGAGATTTGCGAATTAGGAGAGTTGGGAATTTGAAGAGTTGGAAATTTGAAGAGCTGGGAATTTGGAGAAATGGGAATTTTGAGAGTTGGGAATTTGGTGAGTTGGAAATTTGAAGAGTTGGAAATTTGAAGGGTTGGAAATTTGAAGGGTTGGGAATTTGGAGATTTGGGAATTTGAAGAGTTGGGAATTTGGAGAATTGAAAATTTGGAGATTTGGGAATTAGAAGAGTTTGGAAGAGTAAAATGAATTAGAAGAGTAAAAATGAGTCTATTCTTTAAACCTTGATTTTTTACTCGGCTACGCCAATGGTATGTACATGTGTTTTAGAACACGTCGCCTGTTAATTTGAATGTGTATAATAATTTTACGTAGCAGCGTGGAAAGAGAATTTCAGCTTTTCATCATTCTCTCTTTCATTTCGAACTGTGCGGACAGCTTTATCGATCGAAGTCGTTTACAAGAACCTTGGTGCCACCAGACGGATGAAAGTCTAGTTTTTCAATAGAAGATGAAATGTAAGAGGAGTTCCTTTTTTTGTTTTCACCGAGTAATGTCACATCGCGAATCGATATTTTTTTATTATTTCAATGACTATTTGATACAGTACTAATGAGTAATATTTCATGAGATATTGATTTGACGAGTGCTATTTAATGACCGCTATTTGAATACTGATTTAAAGAACTATTCAATACAGAATTTATTGGACACTATTTCATAAAATCTCCACGAATATTTACGTAAAAACATACGCTTTGTACGGAGAAAATATTTAAAAAAGTAGCTAGGCTGCATTTAAATGACAGTATGTTTTTATACGATTGGATCGTACACCTGACTATAAATGCAGGTTCATTATAATGCGTGTGCGTTGCTTCGCAAGTAGGCTCAACGCACAAGAACAATAAAAAGGAAAGTTCGTGTAAACATCCTAGATGACCTCATTTTTAACCTACTCATTTTTCTTATTTGCGTTCGAATACAAGTAACTTGATGATTGCACAATTCTATTTATGATATACAAACATGTTGATAATTTATAAATTTGTTCTTTATTTTGTAAAGTTATTTATTCTTTCTCACAGTATGTTGGTCATCCAAGGCAAAAATTACACATACATTCGTTTCACACAAAGGACCGTTTCATTAAAATCCGTAAAGAGCAGCTCATCAATCGTAATTACCTCTACACTAGAAATCGCAGCTCTATTCTTTGCTAGAATCACTGCAAAACAGTGCAAAAAATTATCTTTCATATCACGAAACTCGCACACACAGTAAAATCCGTGCACCGAGATTGAAACGTTCGCGAATTTAGTGGACGTGCGTCGGGGCACGTCGCTGACTTACAAGAGAAACGAGATCGGAATCACGGTTACTTTTTACCGGGATCCACGTCGCAATCTTCTCAGTTTCTCTTCTTGACCAGGTAACCGCGGAATTTAATTTCAAAATTCCTCGTGATGTAATTAAAATTAAGCGTATACATTAAACGGAGAACAAATGAAATTTTATTTATGTTCAACTTCATGTTTGAACTGACTTGCATGTGTCATGTATGCACTTTATATTTGGGTTAACGTGTTCACATGTTGTGTATGAACTTCATGTTTGCATCAACATGTATGCACGGTGTGTATGATCTTCATGTGTGGATCAACATGTATGCAAGATGTGTATAAACTTCATGTGTGGATCAACATGTATGCACGATGTGTATGAACTTCATGTTTGGACCACATGTATACATATAAGTGGTGTATGAGCTTCATGTGTGGATCAATATGTATGCAAGATATGTGTGAACTTCATGTGTGGATCCATATGTATGCAAGATGTGTATGAACTTCATGTGTGGATCAACATGTATGCAAGGTCTGTATGATCTTCATGTTTGGATCAACATGTATGCAAGATACATATGAACTTCATGTGTGGATTAACATGTATATGAGTTGCATACGAACTTTATATTTGGATCAACATGTATGCAAGATGTGTATGAACTTCATGTGTGGATCAACATGTATGCATGATGTGTATGAACTTCATGTTTGGACCACATATATATAAGTGGTGTATGAGCTTCATGTGTGGATCAATATGTATGCAAGATATGTGTGAACTTCATGTGTGGATCCACATGTATGCAAGATGTGTATGAACTTCGTGTGTGGATCAACATATATGCAAGGTCTGTATGATCTTCATGTTTGGATCAACATGTATGCAAGATACATATGAGCTTCATGTGTGGATTAACATGTATATGAGTTGCATATGAACTGCATATTTGAATCAACATATACAGAAATCATGTATGAACTTCATGTTGGAATCAACTTGTACAAAAGTCGTGTTACCGCCCTCATGTTTAAACAGACATATACACAAGTCATGTACGAACTTCATGTTTGAATAAACGTATACAAGTACGCAGTTAACAAGTACATTTCTTCGTGACGAGTATACTCGTCAGAAACAGTAAACTGGTTAACAGCGTTTCCTTTGCGGAGGCGCCGAGGCTTCGCGGATCCGCTTAGGTCCTTCTGTTCCGCATCCTACGTACGTTTACCGAGATGGGTCAACGAGATACCGAGAATTATTCAGACGAAAGTCGCCACGGGTCGAACGTGGCTCGCTAAAGATAACGCCGACACACTTCCGTCAGAAACGAGGAGGATGTCCGACGAGGTGCAGTTCGATGCTTCCCGTTGCATATCCAACGTCACACTTCGTCGATGTATCGCGATCGTGCAGCCAGGATTTTGGTTATGGAACTGATCTCTTGCTTTGCTGCAGGTATCTGGTGCTGCGTTTAGGTGAAAACTTTGGGTTATTACGGCTATCGGTTACCAAGCGTTTGGGGTTCAAGGATCGTTTATCGAGACTCAGGATTATTAGAGCCTTTAATTGCTGAACGTTAACTTCGAATAATTGACTATTAAGAGTTACGGAGTTAATTTGGAACCTAAGCTTGAACTTCTTTGGTAACTTCCCAGCATCAAAGTTAACTTAAAGATAGATTAAGCAAACCAAACCTAATCATATCCTAATTTGATGTAACTTTAATTAAACCTAATCAATGTAGGTATGAATACGTAACATTAACTTGATCCGATGTTCAATCAAACTTGACAAACAGTTCAAAAAGTAAACCCAACTTAAACTTAACCTCAATCTCAACCTAATCTGACCTAACTCCAACTGAACCTTAATCCTACTCTGTGACCTATCCTTGACCTAAACCTAATAACCTAAAGCCAAACATAATTTAATCCTAATATCATTCTATCCTACTCTTCCTAATCTAATATAGAGTAAAACATAACCTAACAAGTTTACTGATGAAATCTAACACAATCCACCTACCTATTTTAGCGATCTTCAACCTAATTTAGTTTCAATAAATTTGAATAATGAAATGTGACCTAACTAAAAGATTTAAACCATGTTTTAGTTTGTTTGGACCAGTTCGAAATAGTTCAACATCAAGTTAAAAAACATAGAAAACACAAACTCTCAGTGTCCCGAGTTTACGGCACGAAGAGGAAGCCTCTGAATTCGTTTATACGCAGCTCTCGAGACACCGACCAAGAAATTCATTTTCGACGCGGGGGATGCGACCCCTTTGACGTAATTTTAACGAGGCGTGGATTTTCGCCACTTGTTAGCGACGCACAAAGCACGTCCCTTTAATCGAGCTCTTCCACCGTGGCCGATTCCAAATTATAATTGGATTGTAGACCGTGAAACGGAAGAGCTTTAGACGTTTACCGACAACGTCCTTTGAAGAAACGCTTTATCGCATCGATGTTAACCACGTTACACGCGATCCTTGCGCACCGGTGCGAGTAGCTATTCGATTTTGTCTAGGCGCGTATAGTCTCACGTGTCTCCAAGAGTGTACTTTGGAAAATATAGCTGGTTTTTCTACTTTCACTTGTTTGACTCCGTTACGTGGAAAATTGATGAAAGTTGAAAGCTTTTGCGGTTTTAGAAAAATCGTATGGGCGGGAATTTAACGCGTGAGAATTTAACGAGCAAGATTTCGACATTTTTATATTTGACCACTTTGCAAACATCTAAACGTCTGAAAATTTGTTCAATGAATAATCTTGAGAATTTGCAAGAAATTCAATGATCATCAACGAACCGTCACAAATTGTCAAATATGTAAATTTAAAAAGATGCGAATCCAAAAGTACAAAGTACAGTAAAGTGAACTATGCGAAGTGGTCAGAGATTTTTAATCAGAAGTAGTTAATTATAACAAACCTTGTTCGAGGCGATAATGAACATCGGTAATCGTTATCATAGAAAGATAATATAAAATTAAAAGTGGAAATATCGGGTTTCATGGGTCATTAATTCGGTTTTTGTTTATATCGCCATTATCCAGCGAGCTGGCCATCTACGAATAATATGCCATTGTGCGCAGATAAATCAGCTTTATCGCGCACGACGAAAGGATTTCCATTTTTCGCTGATAATAGCTTTACAGCCACGCTTGCCCACCTTTTCGTGCTCCATTTCGTATCGCGTTAATAATTCGGGAATATTAGTCTCGAAAGATTTGAGGGCGAAAATGCTGGTTGGAGGCGTGTTGTCGGCCAGGAAAATGTGACCTCCTTTGAAACGTTACAACGAGTCGCGTGAAATATCGTTTGGGATATCGTGAAAACGCTTGTCGTTCATTTCGACATGGATCCCATTGTCTCTTCTTTTATCGCACAGCGATCGCGATATCAGCCTGTGAATGCCGGCGTTGCTTTATTAGATCCGGCTATTTTTTATCAGTCACTGAAATGGTCGCGTCCGTTCTGTCGGTTATTAATTTTCGTCGCTGATAAAATCGACTCTGGTTTCATCACGTGTGCGAAGTTGACGGGTTTCCAAATGAAATACGCAAAAAAGAAAGATATTTAATTGTTTTTCATTTAAATTGTTTAATGAATACGAGGAACGCAGATATTCGAGCGCCATTTGTCTGGAGTCTCATATTTTGTGTGTCACAAAAATATATTTTTTAATTCAACTGAATTTGTAAATTTTTTATTCAAATTTACGAACTTTTCTGTGTCTCTAAATTTTCATATCACTAAATTCCTAATTTCAAACTTTCAGAATTTCCAAATCTTTAGATGCTTGATTCCTTCAGAGCCTTCTTGAGCCTTGAATCCATCTTGAGTCTTCAAATCTGCAAACCACTAGCCCAAATCCTTAAATCTGCAAACTTTCACTACCCCAAATCTTTAAATCCCTGAATTCCTAAATCTCCAAACGTACAAACCTCCACTCCCCCAAAATCCTTCCAAATGTCCACATTTCTGAGTCCCCAAATTTCCAAATCTTCGAATTCCTAAATCCTTAACCTCTCCCCCAAATTCTGAAATCTCCAAGTTTCCAAAGTCCCAAATTCTCAAATATCCCCCCAGAAATTCCCTATACTCCCAGTAAACTAAAGGCAAACGAAGTTAAACCCGCTCCCCATGCACTTATTCTTAGCTCAACGAATTCCAAGTTACAGCCAAGTGTAACGTAGATCGTATACGAACGTTTTCGTGGAAACTACGGCAAAATGGTCGCCGAGTAAACGACCAGGTCAGATTTTCGTGTCGGGTTACAGCTCTCCCCCGTTTTTTCCACGAACAGCACCTGGTCAGGTACGAGGCTGTACCTTTAGGTTCAGCATGTTGGCATCCAGGTCGTTCGAAGTCAAAACGAGTGGCAAGCAAATGGATCTTTTCATCGCGAAACGACAGGAAGCTGAGTTACAAGCGTATGTGGGAGTCGTTTCTATCGGGCGACCAATTTTTCTGCTCGTGCTGCGTCGAAGTCACGCTGTGCCATTCAACGTCCGATGCGTCCAGAAGATTACGTTTGGCATCTTCACCGGGAGATACTTCCGAGATTGCTTTCGAGAGACTCGCTTAGGTGGAACGTTTAGCGCGACGGCTATATAACCGATGCTATCTGAATGCGTACCACCGACGAAACGGAAAGCGGCAATTGACGGAAATGGTACGCCGAAGGAGCTACAAAAGAATGCATTCGACGTCTCCTGTGACCATTCTGAATGCTGGACGTCTATTGTCGCTGTTTTTATTGCGATCTCGAAAAGGAGAATTGTATCTTTCGTATTTTGTGTTAATGGAACGAGGCTGTTTGCCGAATGAACTGGTTTCCATGGAGAATCACCATCGTGAACAGTCGAATAGCATAAATGCGAGGACGCGAGTGTGCGATGCGGACTTTTAAAGATGCACACTTCAAAGCTTCCTCTATTCACGAATTTTTATATTTATGTACTTCCCGATATTTAAGCTTCTAAGTTTTCACGACAAGTTTTAATTGTTATATTTTTAATTTACTTTTCAAAATCTTAGATTTTTAAATACTTTCTAAATCTGTAAATACTTAATCTCTTAAATTTTCATCTTCAAAATTGTTAAATTCATATACCCGTACATTTTTAGATCTTTAAGTTAGATCTTAGATCTTAGATCACAAAATTCCAATTCACATATCTACTCCTCCATGTTTCTATAACAACATATTTTTCTATTATGCATCCACTACGTTATCACTTTGTTCAATACTTCCGATAACATACTCAAGTACGCCTATTTCAGCATATCGTTCTCATTTGATCATGTAACCTACGCCATAGTGAACATACAATGTAGAAAATGTCACATACCGATAGTCAAATAACATGGCAATTAGAATGTAAATTCCAAGAGTATCTCTAAAGCTAAGGTCGAACAGCCTATATAAAAAAAGTGGCTCAAAATGTTACCTATGAGAACATATTTCACTCGAAATCGGTAGGAAGTGTTCCCTATATAATTACCAGATAAAGAGTTAAAAAAAGCAACCCACAGAAATTGCGTCCAACAGATTCTGCCAGTGGATTTCAGCATCGGCTGACAACATTCCAGTTGACAGTCACAGTCGTGTAAATGAGACGAGTAGCATCGATCTTGATGACGTATCGAGGTGACCAAGCAATTGTTCGAATCGGATCGGTGGCGACGTGTCTGCGGCCGTGATATTCGTAACACGGTTTACACGTGTTTCCCGTCGAAACGACTTACCGATCCAGGCAGGTCACGGGTGCATACGTACGCGCACGGTAGCCGTTTTATCAATAAATTCCATCTAGCTGCGAGAGCCGCAGATTATGGATGGTGTCCGAGAGCGTGGATGTCACGGGACATCGATGGCCACGCGAGGCGAAACGAGACAGGATTCCCAGCCGGTGGACAGCAGGACCATTAAAATAATTGTAGTTCCCGTGTCGTTAACTAACGGCTATGAATGATGACCGGGCCTGATTTATCGTCACGCTGGATGACAATGTCGTTTACCAGTCGAGGAACGACTCCGGAAAGTACCCACCGACGTCCACTCCTATTAACTCGAGCGAACTCGCTAATTGTGATTTGGATTTAGATCTTGCCCCTTCGCTTTGATAAATGAATAACAGCTGCATCCTGAACAGATGTATTCAGACATGATATTCAGATGCGATACGGTCGGTTATATTGTCTAGGTGGCAACATTTCCACGTGTCGACTTAGCCATGCTCCACATCGCATCGAGAATAATCTTCACCAAGTGGCTACACGCTTGCCCTTTTGGTCAGTAAAGGGCAACAGTGGTCTTGAAATATCTCAAGAGCAACATTCTCATTTTCTCTATACATGGTGTTCGGATGTCTTAGTTTCAGAGATTCACTGGAATCTTCAAATTTACTGATTGACATATGTATGATTTAATCTACTTAAGTGCACTAGACATTTACTATGGTACATCAAACAAGAAATCATAATTTTCATCACATCTCCATTCTACAAATGTAATGACCATCTAACAATACAAGGCTATCATTTTTCTAAACAGCGAAAGTCTATCCCATAAGTATAGTGTTACCTAAGTGATCTTCACCTTTCTAAATGGTGAAAGTTGTCATTTCAGACCCTATTCCATAAGTATATTATCTAAATGGCAAGACTTTTACTTTTCCAATTTGCAAACGCCATTCTCTATCTTGCCCCTAAGTATAGTGTCTACCTTTAATGACGGTAAGACTCGTCATCTTCGGTTACCAAGCCATAAGTATAGTATTACCCATGTGACTTTGACGAACACAGAGGTCCTCATCGTACGAGCATCCAAATAGCAAAACTACCCTTTCTAATGCTGAAAGTCTATTCATAGCCTCTCATAAATGTCCTCATAATTATGGTTTTAAGTGGAATTTCTACTTCTAAACGGTAAAGTCGTTAGTCCTTATTCCATAAGCATCACATGAGAGTTCTACCTCCCAAATGGCAAAAGTCATCAGTACTTCCACCCCATAAGTAGATACAAAACATCTACGATAAGGTCTCCACTTTGCTAAGTTGTCTCCAGTTACCATCACAGTTCCATCCAGCTTCCAAGTGATCCTTACTTCTGTAAGAAAAACGTTACTTCTGTCAGACAATGCTGTCTGAGATATTAGTCTCGCTTTGTATCCCAAAAGTATATTATTGATTAAATGACAAAGCTTTTACTTTGCCATGAGACAACATTTTTACCGTATGACGAGACGTCTACCTTTTACCAGATGGTAAAAAACATCGTTCCAAGTTTCCACCCCATAAGTACGGTATCTCCTTTCTCGTTTGTAGGGTTTCTACCTTCACGAGCGGTAAGACCAGGTCTTCATCCCATAAGTATGGTATTGTCTTTTTAAGTAGCGACTAGTTAGAAACCCATGAGTACAGTACATCCGCTGTAAGTGGCAGGTCGTTACCCCCATAAGTACACTCCTTTAAAGGACAACAATCTCTACCTGCCCAAATAATGAGTCAACGAGCGCGGTCTACATCCCACAAGTACAGTGTCCTTGGTTTGGGGATTTCTACTTCTGTCCGTTGCAAATCCCATAAGTACGTGTACACTCGGGTGGCATTTAGATATACTTTGAACACGAATGTTAACTCGAAAATATGGTAGGTCGACTGGCACATTTTTTAATCTTCAAATCTACAATTTTGGGGATTACTAAATTTTTCAGTTTACAAGGTTCTCAAAACTTAGAACTTTCAAACTCCTAAATTCCAAAATTTGCAAATTCTCAAGTTCCCAAATTTCTACATTCCCCAAATTCTCAGATTTCTAAATTTTCAAATTTCCAAATTCCAAAACCCCCAAATTCTCAGATCCCAAAATCCCTAAATTACCGAATTCCAAAACCCCCAAATTCTCAGATCCCAAAATCCCTAAATTACCGAATTCCAAAACCCCCAAATTCTCAGATCCCAAAATCCCTAAATTACCGAATTCCAAAACCCCCAAATTCTCAGATCCCAAAATCCCTAAATTACTGAATTCCAAAATCCCCAAATTCTCAGATCTCAAAATCCCTAAATTACCAAATTCTAACACTTCCAAATTCCAAAATCCCCAAATCCCTAAATTCGAATTCCAAAACCTCCAAACTCCAAATTTCCAGATCCCAAAATCCTCAAATTCTAAAGCTTCCAAATTCCAAAATCCCCAAATTCCTAAATTCCAATTCCAAAACCCCCAACTCCAAATTTCCAGATCCCAAAATCCTCAAATTCTAAAGCTTCCAAATTCCAAAATTCCCAAATCCCTAAATTCCAATTCCAAAACCCCAACTCCAAATTTTCATATCCCAAAATCCCCAAATTCTCAAATTTCCTAAATCCCAAACTTCCAAATTCCAAAATCCCCAAACAGCACACACAAAAATTCCTAACCTCTCGATACTAACACAAAATACTCAGCACTTCATAATTGTTAACAAACATAGTGAATAAGCTAACAAATATTGATCGTCCGAGGCGACTCTAAAGGTGTTGTTCAATTAGGGCTAATAAAATTCGAAGAGTGGTTAGCAGGATAGAGTCAGGGTGTGTACGGCAGATACAAGTAATTTTCCCAATCTTCGCGGAATATCTCGAGCTGGTAATTACGTCAATTACAGAACGACCTTAGGTTAATAAATACTAATGCTGTCCCATCCGGTATGAATGTTTCTGCAGTGGTCGAGGCTCGCCACAACGAGTCGGCTAGGTCTCGTAACGAGTGATAATTTCCCTCAAGGTGATGACGCGAAAAATTTGCACTTACTATAAAAATCCGAAGGTAACTAGTCTGGCAAGTAACTTTGTCCTTCCTGTAAATTTCGGTATTCTACCTGGGCTACATTTAATTTTTAATCAAATTAAAACACTGGTCTGGTAATGAAGTGAAGTCTCGAGATTAAATTATAAAGATTCTGACAAGTTTAATAATAAATTTGAATGAGCTGTTGCGTCAAATATCTTGAAACGAACGAAAAAAAATGATTAAAAATTTAATATATCAGAATTGAATCAATAATGAAAGTAAGTTTGTGTAAGTTATAAGAGGTGTTTAAAATAGTGAATTATTTTGACTGATTATCCGTTACGTCACTGAACATGGGCATCTCCGAATACTGGCTATTTCGTACGTCACAAATAAGCTGCTTAGAGCGGCAAGAAGACAAAAAAGTTTTCCAATAAATATCACCGGCTGCCGTTATATTCCGATCACGTGTTCGCTGATAAGCTGCGAAACGGCACGAATAAATCCGTGATCAAGATATAACGGGCGATTTCCCTTCCTAAAAAAGAATATGTATATCGATCGACGTGTTACAGGGATTCAGGTCTCCGGGTCGCTGGAAACAAGCCAGAAAGTGAAACTACTGACTCTTCAGGTTGCCTATTGGCCTATCTAGCAACCACTATGTTTTTCAATTCGGATAATGGAACCCACTGTTCCGAGGGGTCGGAATATTTTACTTAACCGATCTATCTCGACGATACGTTTCGAAAAAGAAAAAATAATCGACACGAAATTGACCAAGCCATTGTTCGTTTTTTTTGCGCGGTTAAAAAGTTCACGCAGATAAGGAACGCGATATTTCATTGATGATATCTGCGAAATTAATCGAACATTAAACCGAGTAACTTCGACACAGATCGGCTGATGTAATTCAATTTCACGGGAGAACGAGACGAAAGATCGATCAGTTTCGTCACTAATGCGTTTTCTGGTAATTCAATTTCGAGTTTCAGCAATATCAATTGCATAGGATGGCAATTACGCGAGTAACGGTGTCCGAATTATTTTGTACTGGAAATGTACATGTGTGGATACGTTGGAATCTGGGGATGTGGAGGTGTAGGGAGATAGAATACGGGTTTAGGGATCCAGGAATATAGAGAGATGAGATCTATGAATCTCGGGACAAAGAAAGATGAGATCTATGTGTTTAGAGATATAGCAAGATGTAGAAACCTTAAAATCTGAAGAAGTAAGAAAATGTGGAAACCTTGGAATCTAGAGATATAAGGACACCGTGAAATATGGAATTTGCGGTAAATCAGAAATTGAAAAAATTACAGATTCACACGACCGCAAGGGAGTGGCCAGAAGGGAATTACCGTACAAAGAGAAGATTCCCCAGCAATATAACGAGAACGTACAATCCCCGATAACGTAAATTGTGATTTATAGCAGCAACGAATTCATTAATCTCTCGATCGGTTATTCGTTTGTGCGGCTATCGTACGGTAACGCGTTAAAATCAGCTATCTCTGAATGGTTCGTTAATTTCCAAGGAATGCGATAAAATGGACAAGTCTTGTCGTATCGAGTGCAAAGAATTAACGTTGTCGAGATACCTCGAGTATCTTTTGTTCGTTGTCAAGTCGTTAGCTTAATCCCCGAGGAACGTTCAGCTACGCGTGATCACAATCTGAACGGGAAGGAACAATGTAAGTCATAAGAGAAATTAAACGTCGATATTCGTTATCGAAAGGCAAGCGAGTCGAGGGTCTGCTGGCGGTAATTAACTTCGTTCGATCGGCAACGAGGCTGCATTGTTCTCGCGGAGTTGGAAAAACGGCACTGAGACAATAGACCCTGAGTCCGATAGATCGATAATTCTACGTGAGAGCTTTCATTGATTTCTACGGATAACGCGTTACTCCTTGCCCCGAACGCTCGGTCAATCTTCTTCAACTTTCGACACCAATCCCTAGCTTTACAATAGGGTTTATATTCACGAATTTTCGTATTTCTAAATTTTTAAATTCTCGAATTTCTGCGCAATCAATTCTCCAGATTCTCGAATTATTAGATTTCGTAGTTTCCTGATGAAGTCTCTAGATGATCAAGTCTCTGAAAGTAACTTGATCAAAAAATCCCTAGATCCAAAAATCTATCTTCCGAGCTCAAACATCAAAAAATACCTACATTCCAAATTGGACTTAAAAATCCCTAGATCCAAAAATCTCTATCTCCCGAGCTCAAACATAAAAAAATACCTACATTCTAAATAATTGGATTCAAAAATTCCTATCGTTGTTGACTGTACAATGTACACGGTCGCATCGTGTACGTATTTCGGTCAATCTTATTACACGCGTGTAATCGAATACACCACGGTTAGCCTAGAAATTTCTATGGCTTTTGAACCTAGTTTATGAGCCTTGTTCGCGTTTTTTTCTTCTTTTCGTGACACGAGGCTGCACAGGAACCAGGAATGCCGCAAAATTACAACCTGTTAACCCTAATTGATCCCTGGGTTTTTGTCACCACTCGCAGCTTATTAACGACGCTCCAGTACGCTTGCACCTAAACACACGTCCACGCGAACAATGCTATTATCTTCTTCTTGTGCTTTTAATCCTTAGATGGCGGATCGTTGAAACAATGATAATTTTAATTATTACTGTGAAAGATCCGTGCGTTGTATTGACACGCATGATGGCTTCTTGGATGTCGTTATGTTCCTATGTCTGTTTATACATTTCAAAATCCATTTATGCGAATCCATAAATTACCAAATGTATGTTACACAAATACCTACATTACTAAACATGTAAAATTTAAGTATGTACAAATTTTGAAAGTTGTCTAAATTACCAGAAGTGATATTCCTAAATTTTTAACTTTCCAGGTACCCAAACCTTCAAAAGTGCAAAATTTTGAGTTACCAAATTGGATCCACCCAAACCTTCAAAAGTGCAAAACTTTGAGTTACCAAATTGGATCCACCCAAACCTCCAAAAGTCCAAAACTTTGAGTTACTAAATTGGATTTACCCAAACCTTCAAAAGTCCAAAACTTTGAGTTACCAAATTGGATCCACCCAAACCTCCAAAAGTGCAAAACTTTGAGTTACCAAATTGGATCCACCCAAACCTCCAAAAGTGCAAAACTTTGAGTTACCAAATTGGATCCACCCAAACCTTCAAGAATCCAAAACTTTGAGTTACCAAATTGGATCCCAAAAAGTGGAAATTTGAAGTTTCTAAATTTTGAAAAAGTTATAGGTCGAACAAAGGTTGCTCGATGATGTATCTTCCATAAAACGTCCTGTATAGTAATCGAAGCGAAAGAGCGCTGAACAAGGGCTTCCAACTATCGCATGCAAATCCGATAGACTCTCATCGCAACGGCAGCACCGATATTAAATTTCATACATCCTGATTGCGACCCAAATTCTGCGGAAACTGTCGACCGACAGGAAAGACGAAGAACCCGATACATCGTAGGGGTTGATAGCAGGGATTTTTCGCCACGCATCCTACGCGTTTAAACTTTCGCGACGTGTCGTTTTCAAGGGACGGACGCGTTATTGAAACGCGTGATGCTTCCATTGAGATTACAGGCACGTAGTTCGCGACTTAATTCGCGATACCCGTTTGCGTTATCGAACCGCGAGTGAAATGCCGATCGATGAATATTCATCATCGACTCTTTAACGTCAGGAGGATCAAAGAAATTTGAATATGCATGTTTCTTTGGCGAAACTGCGATAAATGGTACGCGCTCTATCAGATTCTCTATTAGCAGACCACTTTCTACCGACTAATTTTCACCGCAACTTTTCGCTGGTCTTCTTGCAACTTCAGATCATATGCAATTATTAATCGAATATTACTACTTCCTGGCTAGTTTTCTTTTTCAAGGAAAGATCGCACAAAGAAGATAATTAATCGACTACTTTCTACCGAGTTCAATCTTCCGTTTTAATTATTCTTGTAGGGATATTGAAATAAGTGTAGAAAAACAGTAATTAATAGATTAGACTATATTTTAACAGGTAATTATAACTATAATTTTTCGTTCCAACTCTTGGAAAATTGAAGTGGTCACGTATAAAGAAACGATAATTAATCGACCATTAGTCGACTACTTTCTAACCAGTAATTATAACTACCTTTCGTTTCAGCTCTTCTTACAAGAGATGGTCACGAAGAAACGATTATTTACGTCTAATTTTAACTACTATCGTTATAACTCTTGTAATGAAACTGATAATTAACAACTTATCTTTTATCGGTAATAATTAATAAACAGATAATAAATATTAAGTGATTACTAGTAGATATCGTTCGTTTTATTAAAAACTTCTAATTCTCTCTTGTGATATTCGTACAAAAAGTGATTATTAAATTAATTCAAGCTGACGTCCACATAATTTCCTCCGTTTTTTATGAGCTATGTTCAACGACACATTTTTGAGAGGTTCGTGTAACATTGAAGGCAGGATGCTAAAAAAAAGAGGATCAAGTGTTAAGCTGGAGGATGTTCACACGTTTGCTAGTCTCTGTTCCTGCTGTCCTAACTTTCGTACATAATATGAGTTTCAGAGTTTTGGAAAACTTCAGCGATTCGAATCGTTACACTAAATAGTTCTATTTCGAGAAGTTGAAATATCCAGCTATAAGGAACTTAAATATTCAGTTTAAAAATTAACTTATTTCATGAAAATCAATAAACGTACAAGTGTCTGTTACTGTTAAATTAATAGTTTTAGAAATATTTTCACAAAGAAGGAGAAAATATGAATATCCATAAATAAAATATATAAAATAATATAATATAAAAAATAATATTCCTAAAGTAGAAAATATGTTTCAGTAAAGAACGAAGTTATTAAAATTGCGCATTAAGTAATGAAAATCAAGATAACAGTAACGCACAGCAGAACGCGCAGGATCCATAAAATGAAGGTTACGAAAGCACACTAGAGAATTAAACATCTAGTAGGTTATGAACATAATGAAAATATATACAGGAAAGTGTGTTAATAGTGGCGAAGGTGTTGGTGGCTGATTAATAGTTCCTACGCCATTTAACGCCCGAATAATTCAACACTGCAGATTCCTCGCGTGCTCTCGACCAAGTTCACGATCGATGCTGTTAAAACAACATTCCCATATTTTAACTTTTTTTGTCTGTCTGTTTGTTTTTATTTTGTTCGCATAAACGAGTGGACCAGAAAAATTGCACTCTCCTTTGAACGCGCCAACAATTCACAAAAATACGTACTTCACCCGCGTAAACATCGCGCTAACTATTTATTTCATCCACTCCTTTTCCGTCCCGTTGTGAAAAAAACGCTTTCGACGAATTATCGGTGACTTTTGTTCGCGAGAGAATTATAAAAACCGGCGGATACAAAAATGAAAGTCGAATCGTGTTATTTGAACGCGAAAACGTTTTCAAAAGTCCTACAGCCAGTTTTTAAACGCTATTTCCCTAGCAAATGGATTATCGTTCTCTATTTGCTGAAAAAAGGCGCGTTATTCCGTCTACATTTTCCAAATCGACGAAAAATACAATTTTAATTTTTGTGCGTGCGTTCTCCGAAAATTGCGGTGTTTAAATTTCGCTCACTTTTTTTCAAAGGGATACCCACTCGCGCGCAAAAACGAGTTAAATATTTTGTTCTTGTTTTAAATTGATTTGAAATTTGATCCTGTACTTTTATTTCTGGCAAATATCTGTTTTTGAACATTATTAATTTATTACGTTGTTTTGTAGCGATATTAAATTTAATAAATTCTGGCTTTTATGAAATACTTGGTGCAAGAGTCAGAGAGATCAATTTTCAAATTTGAAAATTTTTTAACAGTTAAGTGTCTGAATTTTTACACTGTCAAATCTCAAACGTTTTCAAATTGCTTTGAATAGCAAATTTCTTCAAAATTTCATCTCCCAAATTCCCATATCCCCAGTTTCCAAATTCTCAAATTTCGAAACCCCCACATTTCCAAACTTTTAAATTTCATCTCCCCGAATTCCTAAACTTCCAAATTTCAAACTCTTCTAATTCCTAAATCTTCAAATTTCCAACTCTCCAAATTCCAATCTCTTCTAATTCCTAACTCTCCAAATTCCAAACTCTTCTAATTCCCAAATCTCCAAATTTCCAACTCTCCAAAATTCCCAACTCTCCAAATTCCAATCTCTCCTAATTCCAATCTCTTCTAATTCCCAACTCTCCAAATTCCAAACTCTTCTAATCCCCAAATCTCCAAATTTCCAACTCTCCAAAATTCCCAACTATCCAAATTCCAATTTCTCCTAATTCCAATCTCTTCTAATTCCCAACTCTCCAAATTCCAAACTCTTCTAATTCCCAAATCTCCAAATTTCCAACTTTCCAAAATTCGCAACTCTCCAAATTCCAATCTCTCCTAATTCCAATCTCTTCTAATTCCCAACTCTCCAAATTCCAAACTCTTCTAATCCCCAAATCTCCAAATTTCCAACTCTCCAAATTCCAATTTCTCCTAATTCCAGTCTCTTCTAATTCCCAACTCTCCAAATTCCAAACTCTTCTAATTCCCAAATCTCCAAATTTCCAACTCTCCAAAATTCCCAACTCTCCAAATTCCAATCTCTCCTAATTCCAGTCTCTTCTAATTCCCAACTCTCCAAATTCCAAACTCTTCTAATTCCCAAATCTCCAAATTTCCAACTCTCCAAATTCCAATCTCCCCTAATTCCCAAATCGCCAAATCCCCGAATGTCCAAACTTCCAACTCTCCTAATTCCCAAATCGCCAAATCCCCAAATCTCCAAATTTCTTCCTCTCCAAATTTCCAAATCTCCAAGCCTCTAAATGTCCAAAGTCCCAAATTCCAAAAATTCCTCCTCAAATCCCTCAGTCACCCCATTCCCAAATTCCCAAAGCAATTATATCACCCTGTTATATCGCCCATATCTGTCACCCTAAAAGTCTAATATAGCGTACGAAAATTAGTAACACGTAGTTCATAAAGCCGCCATTAAAAAGCCAATAAAATGGCACGTTGAACGCGTGCAAAAGTTTTATTAAAATCGTGAACGAGAATTAGACTGCCGCGAAACGATCGGAAGAGGCCATAAGATGGCGGGTGTTCGGGCAGTTTCATTAAAAGTCGATATCACGAGACGGGGGTGTGTTCGATCGTGCGAATCTAGGCACGCGACCTAGACCCGACCTTTCTCAACTTCCTCTAGGAACGAGGCTAATTCAAACACCGACGTTGCTTCGGCAATCGAACCAATGAATAACGGCGCTCTATGCACCACAATTATGAGTATTCGAATCCATCGTGGCGAGTATCGATCGACTTTCAAATGACGCGTTCTCGTCGCGGAAAACGTTCGCTCAATTTATGACCCTTGTGTTTGTATTTCCATCTGTTTTCCCTCGTTTCTGTACGTGCTCCAAGTTTCAACTAATATCGTGACTTTAATAGCCTCGACTAGAATTTACAAGGTTTGGACTCCAAAAATTCAGTACCAATGACAAATTTATGATCTACGAGTTTCTGAAAATTTCTGTGATATTTAATAATAGTCTAAGAACTATAGCGTTTAATTTAGGGATTCTGGAGTTAACATTGTCTGACTATAAACCCTCGAATTAGGACAAATTATACCAATCCTCAAAGGGTTACACGTTAGACACACCATTTACATTTCCAAGTTCGTAAGTGGTAATTTGCGAATTTCATCATTTGTCCTTTAAGTTCCTTGTAATTTTAAGATATTTTAGCTCGTTTAAACTTGAGTAATTCGATTTTTCTGAAATTAATTCTCGTACCATTTCATCAAGGTAAATTGAAAGTAGCTTTCGAAACAGGCTGCAATCGAGGATCGAACGCAGTTGCGATACGAAACGGCTCGTTATTGCAACTTCTTCGAGATATTCCTGGAAAGTTGTTGAACAGCGTAAAATCGATTGAATCCTGGGAAGGAACAAGTTTAGAAGTTCACTTTACGAATTTTTTTCCACGACTCGCTGGCTGCTCCTTAATTGGTACCGCGATAACTTCGATCGCTTTCGATCGTAAGAACTTTTCTCGATCGTTTCATACCGAATCCCTCTTTCTTTTCTCATTTTACATCGAGTTACGTTCAGTTTGACCCTGTTCGACCCGGTGGCGATTCTTACGGCGAAACAATCGAAGCGTGAATACGATAAAATATTTACCATCGATGTGTCCGTTGAATTTCATTGTTTGTCTGGGATCGAAGTTTGTTTAAACTTCGAAAGCGAGCGCTTCGTGTCTGCGAATGAAACGTACAATTTAAACGGACGTAGCTGTACACATAAATATTCTACACACTGCACGTCTATGTTTCTGCAAAACTTCTATAATGTCCATCGCTTTACACTGTTGCGTTCTTCGCTGACAACAGATATCGCTCAAATAAAACCCTCCATTGAATGCGACTCGATATCGTATTTTTATACTGAATTACCTCTCGTACGATGTGTTCATTGACTATTCGTTTGTTAGCTGTAAAACTTTTTCATTGTTCGTACACTTTGTGGTACACTTTTTAAACATATATTGAAAGCTCCAGTTTGATCGTAAAATAATTGAAAAACGGGATTAAATGAATAACTGGGCACGTTTAAACAACACCTCGTTGAAAACAGAGTTACACAATATAAAAATTACTGCTCACAATTAAATATCGACACACGTGATACACGTTTCTCTTATCGCTCTTATAGCGAGGCAGTTAAATAAAAAAAGTGGATACACAATATCTGTAGGTACACAGGTAAACTAAGATACAGAGTTGGCTGATAAAGGGTTAATAAAGCTGAGCATACACCTCTGGACAATTTCGTGAGGAGCGGCGAAAGAAAGGTGAGCAAACAGGAGGCCATAATTTCGTCGATGGCTGGACGTATCGTGGTATAACGAAGTTTCAGAGGGCAGTATTTCACGAGATAATAAGGAACAAACAACGCTCCCTCGTTTCGAGCCGCTGTACGGGGATGGCGGTAGAAATACGTTCGACCAAAGGCCACATCGTGCCCCAATAAAGTGTAAATGGATTACGTTCTAAGCTCCTGATACGACTACGGAAATCCAAAGTGCCACGGAGAGGAGATTTCGTACAATCTCGGCGAATCCAGTGTCAACGGACACTCTAAGAAGCCATTACATACGTCTTCCTTAGCCGTGCTAGCCGAACGCGGATTCCTCGCGCTCTATCATTTACCATGCACTCCACTTCCGCGATTCGTATTTATCTGCGCCTTCTTTTGTCTTCATCCTATTGCCGATGCGATACGTTCGGATGACGTATGTGCGACGTCGGATCTCGGGAATGTATGGTTGTGATACGGGGTGATGTATTCGTTCCGATTCGTAATTTTGTAAATTCAAGTTTTAACTTTAAACCTACCGACATATAATGTGTACTTAATTTGAAATTAAAAATTAAGTTAAAACATAAACAAACGACGAAACATAAATTAGTACTCACATTTATTCTTTGTTCTAATGAAAATCAATGCTGATTTCAAGGAATGTACCTTAACAAAATGTGTATCTTATAATAAGAAACTTGTGGAGCGGTCATTTGACCGGTTTGGTAGTTTTAGTGTTAATGCTTGAGAATTGGAATACCTCGGAACTAGGGAATAACTTAAGTATACAAGAATTATATATATATTTAAATATTCGATGTGAAGCTATGAGAATTTTTATCTATGGAAATCTTGGCATGTACCAAACTATCAAAAATCAAACAAGTTAACTAAATATAAGTGTAACAGGGTTGAACAGCTTGAAAGAACAGAAGAACGTCACAGTGACGTTCACCCGCTAATACGAGTAATTTTTGTCAAATATTATCAGGACAATTGACGCATCACAATGCAACATACGTCAGTGAAAGTGTTAAAGAATGCATGTTCGTGCAAGGTTTCGCATTTACGATACGGTCCGTGTGAAAGTATCTACCTGTGATTCAGAATCATTCAGTGGCAGCACACCTGTGGTATGTAACATGGAACAATGTTACATTACTTAGAGAAGCTATCGATTCCCGTTATTCGCCGGCCAAGTGCATACTCGATGACGTAGCAGAGAACGCGGCAAGTGTAAACGGTTCGTGTTGACGCATGTAAGAAAGAAAACAAAAAGTAGATTGCACCGTTGCACGGAACACTCGCAAACTTCTTACCTGATGAACGATAAATGCGTTTTATGCGCCCTTGAAGTTCTGCGTTCGTCGAGCTGTTAGAAATCGAATTAACCTTTTACGTCTGAGGGTAATTTGCGATCGTGATTTCGAGCAATTTGTAATTTAATTTACGCGTTCAATTCGCTGGCGACGGTTACCACTTAACGGGAGGTTAAATTTGCACACTTTTATTGCGGACTAACAATTTCGTTTAAGGTAATTAAACTTATCAATTTAATACGAAGCTATTGAATTTTATCTGAACTAGCTTGATACTTTGGGTCGATGTAATTTAATTTGGTCTAACATGATTTTGACATAATATAGTCTAGCATATTAATATAATTATGTAAATACAACCTAACTGTACTTAACACTAGGGTAATCTTACCGAAACCATAACATAATTTAACATATCTTGATGTAATCCTAACATAAGCTACCTTAACCTAATATAATAACCTAACCCAACTCTAACGAAGGACCTAACCTATCTCAACCTACCCCTAATGAGCCAATCTATCTTAACCCTTAATGAGCTAATGTAACCTAACTTAATTCGATTTAACTTGATAAGTTATAATGACATAAACGCAAAGTGAAATTTTCGGAAAAGTCAACAGAAGAAATTTTCGGTGAAATATAAAACCGAATAAAAATGTGGGTCAGTTTCATCCTCCATCGAGCACATTTTTATTATTATTCCGCAATTTAGAATTTCATCGCAAATACGTAATCTATATTTCATTCTTTAAACAGAGCGCACTCGATCCTCCATTCGGCTACATATCAAACATTTCACTGGTGCGTTTATACAAAATTAATCCGCAGCTCGAAGGTTGAACCAAAAACCGCCCCAGATACACTCGCCAATAAATTACGCGTCCCGTTCGATCACAGGCCACCGAGAAAACAGCAAAAACCGCAGAATTTCGTAATTCCCTGCTGCCCGGACGAATTAGTTCACCGACGCTTTCAGCTTTTCACCGTGAACAATTTTTTTTTTTCGTATCGTCTTCCCTTGTGTAATTGCCACGTATTTATTGATCGCTGAACGAAACGTATATTTCAAATAAATGTCGATATTTACCCTCGAAAATTTAATTGAAATTATTTCGTGTAAGTGATCATCGATTATAAATTGCATTCTGATCAGCTTGGGTTTCTGAGTTGGGTATAGGTGGTTAGACTAGGGTAGATTCATTAGGTAGGGTCCATTAAGACTTATTAGGTTAGATTAAATTAGGTAGGAGCTAAATTATATTGGGTTAAGTTAGATTAAGCAAAGTTATATAGGGTTAGGTTGGATCAAGGTAAATTATATTGGGTTAGGCTATATCAAGTCAAATTATAGTAGGTTAGGTTAGATTAAGCTAAACTGTGGAAGGTTAGGTTAGATTAAGCTAAATTATAGTAGGTTAGGTTAGATTAAGCTAAATTATAGTATGTTAGGTTAGATCAAGCTAAATTATATGAGGTTAGGCTAGATTAAGCAAAGTCATACAAGGGTAGGTTACATCATCAGGCTAGGTTTGCTTACTGAGCCAGATTAAGTTCAGGTGAGGTACTTACAATACATGAGGACAGATTAGGCCAGATTAACAAATTAGAATATGAAGTTACTTTAAGCGTAATTGAAAGTAGGTAACGTTATTCTCGTTGAATAATTATCGCCATTATTAAAAATACCGATAGCTCCAATAAAGTAGTATACCATAGTAATTCTACCATTCGCTACTCCACTACCTCTACACGCTAAAACTAAGTACTCTACAAATGTAAACTATGCCTTAAGCTACCTCTTGGCAGTGTACAATGGGTAATTCTACTACCGCGGTAAAGCAATTCTACTGCGAACCTTCTCCTGCCACTCCAACGTACTAACGCCAGGTACTCGACCAATGTAAACTAGGCTTAAAGGATAAATCCTAATCGATCGCCTTCTACTTCAACGTACACGCAACCATCGTTCTAGCAGCTAATCGTCGAACGCTCGCCAATTTTCGATCCGGGTCCAAGGGTGTCTTTTCATCGCGTTTTCGTTACGACTCTTTGACCAATGCGATGAACGATGTTTCGTCCAAGGGAAGAAAATGGGGACACCGCAAGCGATCGTACGATGCAGCAGGGGCACATCGAAAGAGAAAAGCAGACGTCTGTTGGGAACAGCTGCTCTTGCTTATGTCCGTCGTTCGTCACAGTACTTCTCGGACTTCGCAGGGCAAAGAGCCGTCGTATATATACGTAACGGAGAAAAAGAAATACAACGGCGAGCTACACGCAAGAAGAACGCTATGGGGAGGAGTCGAAAGAGGGAGCAGGGTGAAAGAAGGGGTGCGGGTGCGGTGGTGGTGCAGGGTGCAGAAGAACTTGTCTATACAGGGTGTTCGTAAAAATTCTGATAAAACTGGCACGGCCTGTTAATTGGGTCAAGTTGGGGAAAAAGTTCGTACGAACCTATGTCCTGAAAGTTTGATCACGAAATTCCGTTATAGTGGCTGAAGATTTCGAAAGAACTTCTACGTACCTGAAACAAAAAGGAAATGTGGGTTAAATATTAAATAAAAGTCAAAAAGAAAAGAGTTTATCGATTAGCGATAAAACTACCGTCGAATGATGCATACTTGCTTTTAGATTGAAAATAAACGAGTCGAGGGTGAAGCATGAACTGGTACATAAATCTAGATAAAAATCAACGAGCTCGGCTGCGACGTAGGTTTCTGGATCACTTATATTTATAGATTACTAAATCGGTATCTTTTCTAGTTTTCAAATTTTTAAGTTTGTGAACAAGGACGACATTTTTTGTATTTTTAAATATCCACGACGATTCTAAAATTTAGCAAATTTCTATACTCTCAACCCTCTAGATTGTAACAATTGCAATTACTCAAATTTCGGTGGCAAACTACTACGTCTCTAAGTCCATATATCCCAAATCCCAAAATCCCTAAATACCTATGATAAATTTCTACGTCTCCAAATTTCTAGACGTACATATTTCTACCCCCCTAAATTTCTACATTCCCCGACTACTATCACACAAGTCCCTATATCTCCAAATTCCTAGGTCCTCAAATTTGTAGCCCACCATATCTCTAAACCCCCATCTCAGTCTCCACATCAACCCTAAAGACCTTACATTCGCTTCTGACATTTCAACAAAAGCCCGCTAACAATGATTTAATATAAAAAATCAGTTTGACAGTTTAAACGAGCAGAATATTCGTAATTTCAGTTGATCCGATTTGCTCTTACAAGATTATAACTAAATCTCAAAGACAGAAGTTGAAACGAGTTAGCAACTGTCACTTGATTCCGGCAGGTAAATCTTTTAGAAGCTATAATCCCCTAACTCCTTGACTTAAAATATCTAGTCGTGACACAACCTGTAGTCTAAATATGATAACCTGATCGCTGATAAACTATAACTCTGGTTCTAATTTCAACTTGAATAATGGAGATTCATTAAAGACGAAGTACGTCTAATATTAACGTGGCAGCGGAACTTTATTAGACGTCGCTAAGAAAATCATAAGACGCGGGGTTAACAAAACATTTTCTGGCACAGATTGATATTTTCACTTCGGTAGTTCAACATTTAGCTGCACCCTTCCATAATTTATGCTTCAAATGTGACAAACATGGATCACTGTAATTCTGAATTCAGTTGCACTTCGAGGATCATTAAAGGAGCATAATGCTTGAACTGAATACTCCTGCAGATAATTAGTTGTAACAGACACAATTGCTGAGAAAGTTATAATACTGCAAAGGGATGATGAAGCATTTTATGACATAGTTTCATATCTGCATCTGAGAGTCAGACTTTAAGTCACGCCTTCGGATTTTGAAGAAACACATCAAAAGGAAACCTTTGCGTGACATCACTTTTAGAGTGATATATCAAGAATTATAAATGGAAACATCGCAAAGAGATGATGCTAGTGATGTAAAAGCGTACAGTTACTTTAATAAGAATAAGGGATGAAATATAAGTTAATTTATATTCGTCTCACTAAAAGCAAAATTTCTGTGATGTAAAGAATCTAACGCGCCATTTTGACGCGTATGAAGCTATTGTTAGAAGCCGTATAAAAGCGAAATCACGTAAATAAAGTACCGTGTAAATCATGAAACATATATAAGAAATATCAGGAACGTGAATTTACGATTATGGCGAAGCAGTGACAACGTCGGTTTAATTTTAGGGTCACCCTGTATAGGAGAACCCCTACTGCTCGGTGAGTGCCGATCGATCGTAACATTCGCTCGTCTGTGCTCTCTCTCTCCCTCTCTTAGTTCCTCTTTTCCCACCCTCGTTCTATCACTGTCCGATACGTGCACTTTGCCCGCCATCCTTTCGCTCGGAGCTCGCTGTCTCTCTCCATGTTATATCGCCGGCCCACCCGGCAGCTACAGAGCGCCTGCTTGCTGCAACCCCGCTGCTTTCGTGAGCGACGTTATCATCCTCGTGTTTCGGTTAAGACATCTACGCGGAATATGACAGCGGACGTGACAATATAATGCGTGGCGATATAATGAGTGGGGATCTAACAGCCTGGCAACATATTGTGTACGCATGCAACGTGAATAGAGATGCGATCTCGTGCTTCGCTGAACAATGCGGCCATATAATTTATGGCAATATATCGCGGTGCTATATTGTCTCTATATGTGAGGCGGGATAATGCAATTTGGGGATTTTGGAATTGGAAATTTGGGGGTTTAGAGATGTGGGAGGTGGGTTTGACTGTGTGAAAATTTTAGATTAGGGAATTTTGGGGTTTGAGAATTTGGGGATTTGGGAATGTGGGGATTTGAGGATTCGGGACCTGAGAATTTAGGGTTTGAGAATTCGGTGCTTGAGAATTAGGAGATTTGAGAATTTGGGGATTTGAGAATTCGGTGCTTGAGAATTTAGAGATTTGAGAATTCAGTGCTTGAGAATTTGGGGTTTGAGCATTCGGGACTTGAGAATTGGGGGTGTGAGAATTGGGTACTTCAGAATTTGGGGATTTGAGAATCTGGGGTTTGAGAATTCGGTGCTTGAGAATTTGGGGTTTGAGCATTCGGGACTTGAGAATTGGGGGTGTGAGAATTGGGTACTTTAGAATTTGGGGATTTGAGAATCTGGGGTTTGAGAATTCGGTGCTTGAGAATTTGGGGTTTGAGAATTCGGTGCTTCAGAATTTAGAGATTTCAGAATTCGGTGCTTGAAAATTTGAGGATTTGAGAATTCGGTGCTTGAGAATTTACAGATTTGAGAATTCAGTGCTTGAGAATTTGGGGTTTGAGCATTCGAGACTTGAGAATTTGGGGTGTGAGAATTGGGTACTTCAGAATTTGGGGTTTGAGAATTCAGTGCTTGAGAATTTGAAGATTTGAGAATTCGGTGCTTCAGAATTTGGGGATTTAAGGATTCGAGGCTACAGAATTTGGGTGTTTCAGGATTCGGTGATATGAAGATTTAGGAATTCAAGAATTCAGGATTTAAAAATTTGGGGATTAGAGAATTCAGGACTTGAACAATTGAAGACTTGAAAATTGATCAATTTGAAAATTTATAGCTATGATCATAGTGAAATGAAAATTTTTAAGTTTGAGAATCCACACTCATAAAGACTTGATATATCCAAAATCCCCAGATTTTAAACTTGAAAAATCAAAAAACCTACCAATCTCAAAATAAACAAATTATTCTAACATTCATAAACTTCTGACCAACATTAACCAAATTAATAACCAACAATAGCATTATACACGACTGCACTAATAATACAAAATTCGCTTCCTACATTCGACTACAGTACACAGTAGCAGAAAAATGAAGCAAAAGCTCAGTGACACGCAGTGCACGCAAAGTAACAGACACGAGCATAATCACGAGCAAACACGTACATATGAAAATAGCGATGCAACTTTCGGAACTCTGAAAGCCGAGCGAAGCTGCAAGATATTCTGCTTGTTACGCTGGGATTAGAAACGGAACTCGTGTTCTTCCGTTAGCTGGATATCACGCTACGGAATCACGGTCGACTCTCGTATTCCTCTTTTGGCACATCTTGCACAGTCTCGTTTCGTACTTTTTCTTTTAACCGCGTTTCGAAAGAGGAGAGACAGCGGTACGGTGTCGTTACGTGCGTTGGAATGTTTGTTATAAACGAAACCAAGCTATTTCGGAGTACGTTTATGAAGACAATTTGCAAGGCGGACCACCCGGCTATGTTATTCCAGCACCAATCAAAATATTTGCGATCGTAGCAAGACTCGAATGGAAAAAGAAATTGGTATCGATGGTGATCGAGGATTTTATGGCGCTTTCATGCGGCACTGGGTTGTTAAATGCAAAATTGGGGTAATTGGGGTGGTGGTTTTAAAGACTTTTTGGTGAAGGTCTTTATACGTTGGATTTATATGTTGGGGATAATATAGAAACTGAGTGTGGACTTGGAGATGTAGGTCGAAATTTTATCTGATTTTTGATAAACTTAGAGACTTGGGGGTTTGAAAATTTAGGTTTATACGTTGGATTTATATGTTGGAGATAATATAGAAACTGAGTGTGGACTTGGAGATGTAGGTCGAAATTTTATCTGATTTTTGATAAACTTAGAGACTTGGGGGTTTGAAAATTTAGCAATTGTATTAAAATTTAAAGATTTCGAGGACTTGATATGAGAATGTGGAAACTTGGAGACTTGAAGATTTCAAGCTTGAAATTTGTGGAATCTGAGAGTTTATAAATTTTGTAACTTTACAAGTATAAAAGCATCAAATTCACCCTCAAGAACAAGAAATGTGAATCTCTCCTCTACACAATTTCTCATGCAAAACAAACCTCGCTCGATCATCAATACCATATAAAGCAGCAACCTATTGCTCAACACAACTACTTAATTCTCAATAAACGTATCCCCGTAAAAATCCTGTAGAGAATTGAAACTCGTGCCTTCCGGGTTGATTATCTCTTAAAGCGTGGCATAATGGAGTTGCATCGTGTTGGAGGATTTCTCCGTCGAATTACCGTCTTTGTTTAGCCTGGACCGAATTCCTGATTCCAGGTGTGGAGCAGGAAATGAAGTTCTTTCTGTCTGCGTCTCTCCGCGGCAGATTACGGTCGGGCATCGAAATCGAGAATTAACCGTGCGTTTTATCGTGGTTTCAGCGGGTTGGCTCCGAGAGTTCGGCTACCGAAATGGCGTAGAATCACTGAGGTGTAGAACGGGTAAACGCGTAACGGAGAGAAACGGAAATAAAATTCGAGCAAACGAACAGAGAGCTTGTTGATTAAGGCACACCGAACGGCCAGGTATTATCTGACGGTTTTTTGGAGCCATTAATATTTCGGACACGCGGATCGACGTGAAAATTTCAATTTCCGTCGGCAAACGAACCGCGACGATACGCAACGCGGCGTGAAACGGAGATACGGGAACACGAGTACGCAGAGAGGGTGTGCATTGTTGACGATGCGTCAATTCGCCCGTGCAACTCGGCCGATATTAATTGACGAAAAACACGCGGCACGCCCCGAACACGATCAAATCGAATTATGACTCTCTTTCGGACAAACAAATCATTCTCCTACGGGTACTCGGCCCACAAACTGCTACCGCTGATTGATTTACTTTTTATTATTTACTTTTCGCTCTTGCTTTAAACTTTGGTGTCGTTCATGTTTGTGTTATTGTAGAATGTTTCAAAAGTTATGGCAAATATGTGGAGTGACTTTAATTATAACAAGTAACGACGCAGGAATTTACAGGGACATAGGTCCTAACAGATGTGGGGTCTACTGATGAATCTGACATGGACATAGGAATATAGGAATTTGTAGCTGTAAACACGAACAATCTGAGAATACTTGTGGTTTAGAAATAATTGGGGTCTAGGTATGCTACCTGTGGTCACATTGGATCCAGCGATATACGGAATCTATGAGTTCTATCGGAGGTTGTTGGAAATCTGGAGATTTACTGGTCTAGGAATACTCACATGTAACTTAGAACCACAGAAATTTACGGATACCGAGAGATCTAATGTAGAAACCTAGAAATTTAGTCGAAAATTTAGGTGAATCAGATAATACTAACCATAGTAACTAAAAATAAGTGAATTACCAGTTATTATATTACCAGAGAGTATTCTATAAGTATTAGATTTTTAAAGCTAAACTACTGAGCATTTGATCGTCATTGTGTTGCTATGCAGCGCGTGTCATATGGTCAAGCGTTGTTTCGCCATGCGTCGTATAATTGACAGTATAATAGACATTTGCATAGAACGCTGTGTCTACACGTTGTTCTATCGATACAAGTGAA
This sequence comes from Megachile rotundata, assembly GCF_050947335.1. Lineage (NCBI taxonomy): Eukaryota > Metazoa > Arthropoda > Insecta > Hymenoptera > Megachilidae > Megachile > Megachile rotundata. The sequence continues at coordinate 8,294,725 of NC_134987.1, read as the reverse complement.
AATGGAATATTGATTCGGTCATCGTAGTTCCATTTTTCGAGAATTATTCGGCATGATTGGTACGCTCGAAACTGTGTACCTGTACACGTGTTGTTGCACGAAATTCGACTTTAAAATCAGCCCGGAAAATTTTGCTGGGAAAACATTGTTCTCCGGGATTCAACAACGCGTCGTTGTAATTTCAACGAGGTTTAAAGGTACTCTACAATTCAACAACCGAGCCAGGAAGCATTAGAAAACACTTGGACGCGTCAACGCTGCTAATAGAATTTGTAAGCTGGCAAATAGCTGAAGTCACGGCCTTGACTCCTTCGCTGATACAAAGTATCCCGTTTAAACTTTAGATAGACGGAGCGTTCATTCAAATGTGAACGCGAAGAAATTTATTTAACACGCATTGATTATGCATGGTATCGGCTACTTGTCATCAATATTCATTACGGACAATTTAAATCAGCGAACAAGAACTCTATACACATACCAGCTTGTGTTACCTTGATTATAGATTAACGCTTTGATGGTCCTTATATATTATACAATTTACAAGTCTATTAATTTCACGGCCCACTTTTAATCTAAAATGCAAATCACAGATTCCTATACACTTTAATTAAAAACTTATTTGTCGGTAGCAAATAATTTTGCACTAACGTATTCATAGAATAATAACAAATAATTTCAAGATAATAAGTTCATGGAACAATATAAATAACTTCACGATAATAAATTCATGGAATAACACAAATAATTTCACGATAAGTTTGTGGAATAATAACAAATAATTTCGCAATAATAAATTCATGGAACAATATAAGTAATTCCACGATAGTAAGTTCATGGAATGATAACAGATTATTCAACGGTAGTAAGACTAATAACAAATAACAGTAATGGAATAATAACAATTTCCTAAAGAAAAAACATATGTAAAAAATAAGATATGTTGCGAAAGTGTAAGAATTGTTTAAATAATTTATTTCTAAAAAATACCTAGAATCAGTATACGAAACAATAAACGAAACCGAACACGTAAGGGAAGCAATCGTCGAAATCTGCGAGGTATCGAGATAATCCTGGCCCGTTTTATCTCTCGAATAGCTTCGCTAGCGAGATTAGCTTCCGGTGTCCGGGTCTACTTGGCCTAAAAGCGAGCTTCCCCGAAATGGCGGCACGAAATTGCTTTCTGGTCACGCGGTGCATCTTTTCGTGAATTTAAGGAACGAATTCTCTTCATCCCCATTACGTGGCTCGTGCGAAATAAGTTTCCCATTCGAGAAAAGACAACCTGTTCCTGGCTGCAACGTTTCACGCGGAAGTGCATTAGGCACGTCTTGATTAAAGAGAGAGGAGCGAAGGAGAAGCGGGAGATTATTATTTTTCCTCTTGGAGCTGGAGTTGGCAGTAATTTCACGAATGTCGAGTGCTCGCTTCCTAATGAACGAGAGATGTTATTCTCTGCTGCTACGATTTATTTGTTCCGCAAATTATCTTTCAAACATGGTGGACAATTTCATGGCCAATCGATAAAATTATGAATGAGACGTTTTTTAATTTGAGATTCAGAATTTTGGGATTTTGGAGAATTTAGAGTAATGGATACTTAGAAGTTTGGGGATGAATTTGAGGATATGAGTTTGGCGATGTGGGAGTTCGGAGATGTGAAAATTTGGGAATATGAGAATTTCATGATATAGGTATTTGGGAAGATGCGAATTCGGGAATAAGAGCGTTTCACGATATAGGAATTGAGAAAATGTGAAATTGGGAATATGAGAATTTCACGATACAGGTATTCGACGATACGGGACTTTGCGGATGAGGAAATTTGGGGATGTAGCAATTTGCGAATATGGGAATGCGGAGATGTAGAAATCTGGAAATATGGCTATTCGGAGACGTGAAAATTTGGGATACGGGACGTGGGAATTTAGGAATATGACAATTCGACCATATAGGAATTTAAAACATAGAAACTTAGGAACAGAATCTAAAAAGCTGAAAATTAATTTGAAAGTTGAACCTCTCAACGAATTCCTCAAAAGAATTTCAAATTTCCTTCTAATAAATTTCCATGAAAATAACAAGCATAAAAAGGGAGTGAAAAGTTTTTTCATTTATCCTTTGAATCCCACAAACGGTAGCTTTGTCGTCTTTCGGAGCGTTTGATGTCCCGACACGGTTAATTACTGGCAATCTAATCACTGCGCTGATTAAGATACGATTTCCTTGAAGGAGAGAACCGAACAGTAGTTTCAGCAGCTGAATCTGGTACGACAAAGGCCCTGGAGGATGAATCTCGTTAAAAAATGTACAGCTTATCGCGTGAACAGCAAAAGCCCATTCCACACCATGAATAATAACCAGAGGTCAGATTAAACGTTGACGAAGTTCAGGAGTCTAACGACTGTTGAATATAAAGCAGATTATCGACGGTTAGGTAGTTTGAAAACGAACGATCATCGTTCAATAAGCCGATTGGTTTAGAGCCCCTAAGGAACAGATTTCGAGAGCCAAGAATTAATCAAGCAAATCGAAACAACGGGTACAGTGTCTACTTTCACCGAGAATTTTGTACAAGATTTGGGGTCTTCGTGTTTGGAAATTTAGGGATTAGATTTGAGAATTTTAGAATTGGAGATTTGAGAAAAGGGGTGATTTGCTAATTTGAGTTTTGAGGAAGTGGGGAAGCTGCAAATATGGGGGTGTGGAAGTTTTAGAATTTAGAGACGTAAACTCTTGAAGCCTGAGACTTGGGAAATTTAGTAATTTGTTAAGTTTGAAAATATAAGATCTGTAAATCTTAAAATTTGTACGATGCAGCATTCTATGAATGAAATTTTAATAACCCAAATTCTAACAAACTCTCATTGATAAAAGACCTGATTAAGAAGAGTGACTTAGTGATGCAGGAAACTCCGGTATCAGTATCGAGCAGTATTTCGGTTGCATCGGTAAACTTTAACTCGATGTAGGAATCCGTTGATTTACATTCAGTAGATGGATCGGCTGTTATCCACACGGATACCTTTTTCACCCTTTTGTTTGTCTACTGCGATGTGTCTAAATCCGTGTGGTAGTAGAATCCACAACAGTTTGGGATGGAACAAGTTGAGCGTACAGCAGGATTTGGAGCATGACAAGCACAGAACACTCGAGGAAACAGCTTGCACGGGGCGCAAGCGGACGATTGACGAGCGCGCGAATTTGGACCAGCGTGGGAGAGAATGTGGGTCGGATGCGTGAAGGACAGGTGTGAATAAGAGAAGAGTGTCATGGATGTGGTCGAGGATAAAACCTACGGGCTTGATTCATCTATTTAAACAAATTCACCGCATTGAACTACTCGTTATATATTGCCATTAGTGGATAGGCGCGAACAATCGTACGAGTTAGCAATATAATGGGTCAACAAGTTTCATGTTAGACATCATGATGCATAAAAGATTGAGTCAAGGAGAAATCGCTTAATTGATATAGAGGGTGGCGACATAAAGTGTGTGATGGTAAATGTGTAGTAATACGTAATAATACAACACGTGGTGATATAACATGCAGCAATGTAATGCATAGAAATATATGACGAGTAATAATATGGTACACGGCATTATAACGCGAGGCAACACGATACGTAATAAAACAATGTATTATAGTACGACATGCGACAGTAAAACACGCGGTAACATAAAGTATAGAAAATAGGACGTATGGCAATATAACGCGAGACAACGCGATACACTATAATATAACACGTGACAATGTTTGCCAACGATAAACGTTAAAGAGGAAAATTATGTTTAATAAAAAAAATTATGTTCTCGTAGTGTCGTGATATTTTAAGTTCGAAAGTTTGGACAGTACCGAAAGATGTCGACGAACTGGCCTGTTACGTTAAATGAATCGCAAACAGGGCCAAGTTCCCGAAGCATTAATTAAGGGACTAGTCGACGCGATAAGCCGAAAGGCTTTTCTCTCTTGGTAAAAAAGGGCACGAATAGAAGGAAGCGATCGCGGCTATTTTTAAAGAGTCGCCCGCCTTTGGGGACGAAAATTCAAGGTTTCGAAGAGGCGTTGAAAAGGGAGGGCCTGTACAAGTATACCGAGAAGCAATTAGGCAGCTCCCCGAGGATCACAGAGAAGCCGGCTAATCTCGAATCTCGAGTTTTTCGAGATAATCGAACTCCTTCGAGCTGCCAGCTCTACTATACAGAATGTTTCCCCAAGGAAAAGTCAATATTTTAAGGAACCGTAATTACAGATATTTACGCCAGTAAAATTTCCTTGGGTTGTTAATATCGGTTATTAAAAATATTTAATATATATTCATTGAGACGCATATTCGTATGCACGATATTCTACGAAATAACGCAGCCTGTACACAAAGCAATTAAACGGGAACGAGAAATAAACGTGCCTTATTCTGGCTCCTTACACTTGTACTTGGCTGAAAAAGAACACCCGTCGCTCGAACACGCGTTTATTTGCTCTGAAATGCGTTTTCGAGGAGCTCCTTTCGTATTCTTTCCGACAACGTACATTGTATACATACCTTCATTCAACCTACCTGAACCTGGCACCCGACTTTCAAAAATTTTATTTCTTTCAATTGCATCGTATTTAGCATCGTTTGTACCCGTTTGTACCACCTTTGTTTTCGTTTGTACCCCAAGGGGTGAAAAGTTACTAGGGGGTGAAAAATACCCCAGCACCCCACTTTAACATTTTTTAATTCTTTCAAAGCCATCATAAAAAGGGACGTCCGTAGAGGTTTGTACCACCCTCACTTTCGTTTGTACCCCAAGGGGTGCGTTTATACCGCGTTTTGAAAGTACGTCCAAGGGGTAACTTCGCCATTTTTTGAGATATTCCAAATCTTCTTGCGGGTGCTGATTCCTAGTCGTTTGTACCCGTTTGTACCACCCTCACATTCGTTTGTACCTCAAAGGGTTCGTTTGTACCGCGTTTTGAAAAAAATCCCCTAGAGGTAACTTCGTCAATTTTTGGAATTTTTCAAATCTTGTTGGGGGTGCTGTTTCCTATTCGTCTCTAGAGGTTTGTACCACCTTTACTTTCGTTTGTACCTCAAAGGGTTCGTTTGTACCGCCTTTTGAAAAAAATTCCCCTAGAGGTAACTTCGTCAATTTTGGGAATTTTTCAAATCTTCTTGGGGGTGCTGTTTCCTATTCGTCTCTAGAGGTTTGTACCACCTTTACTTTCGTTTGTACCTCAAAGGGTTCGTTTGTACCGCGTTTTGAAAAAAATCCCCTAGAGGTAACTTCGTCAATTTTTGGAATTTTTCAAATCTTGTTGGGGGTGCTGTTTCCTATTCGTCTCTAGAGGTTTGTACCACCTTTACTTTCGTTTGTACCTCAAAGGGTTCGTTTGTACCGCGTTTTGAAAAAAATCCCCTAGAGGTAACTTCGTCAATTTTTGGAATTTTTCAAATCTTGTTGGGGGTGCTGTTTCCTATTCGTCTCTAGAGGTTTGTACCACCTTTACTTTCGTTTGTACCTCAAAGGGTTCGTTTGTACCGCCTTTTGAAAAAAATTCCCCTAGAGGTAACTTCGTCAATTTTGGGAATTTTTCAAATCTTCTTGGGGGTGCTGTTTCCTATTCGTCTCTAGAGGTTTGTACCACCTTTACTTTCGTTTGTACCTCAAAGGGTTCGTTTGTACCGCGTTTTGAAAAAAATCCCCTAGAGGTAACTTCGTCAATTTTTGGAATTTTTCAAATCTTGTTGGGGGTGCTGTTTCCTATTCGTCTCTAGAGGTTTGTACCACCTTTACTTTCGTTTGTACCTCAAAGGGTTCGTTTGTACCGCCTTTTGAAAAAAATTCCCCTAGAGGTAACTTCGTCAATTTTTGGAATTTTTCAAATCTTGTTGGGGGTGCTGTTTCCTATTCGTCTCTAGAGGTTTGTACCACCTTTACTTTCGTTTGTACCTCAAAGGGTTCGTTTGTACCGCGTTTTGAAAAAAATCCCCTAGAGGTAACTTCGTCAATTTTTGGAATTTTTCAAATCTTGTTGGGGGTGCTGTTTCCTATTCGTCTCTAGAGGTTTGTACCACCTTTACTTTCGTTTGTACCTCAAAGGGTTCGTTTGTACCGCGTTTTGAAAAAAATCCCCTAGAGGTAACTTCGTCAATTTTTGGAATTTTTCAAATCTTGTTGGGGGTGCTGTTTCCTATTCGTCTCTAGAGGTTTGTACCACCTTTACTTTCGTTTGTACCTCAAAGGGTTCGTTTGTACCGCCTTTTGAAAAAAATTCCCCTAGAGGTAACTTCGTCAATTTTGGGAATTTTTCAAATCTTCTTGGGGGTGCTGTTTCCTATTCGTCTCTAGAGGTTTGTACCACCTTTACTTTCGTTTGTACCTCAAAGGGTTCGTTTGTACCGCGTTTTGAAAAAAATCCCCTAGAGGTAACTTCGTCAATTTTTGGAATTTTTCAAATCTTGTTGGGGGTGCTGTTTCCTATTCGTCTCTAGAGGTTTGTACCACCTTTACTTTCGTTTGTACCTCAAAGGGTTCGTTTGTACCGCCTTTTGAAAAAAATTCCCCTAGAGGTAACTTCGTCAATTTTGGGAATTTTTCAAATCTTCTTGGGGGTGCTGTTTCCTATTCGTCTCTAGAGGTTTGTACCACCTTTACTTTCGTTTGTACCTCAAAGGGTTCGTTTGTACCGCGTTTTGAAAAAAATCCCCTAGAGGTAACTTCGTCAATTTTTGGAATTTTTCAAATCTTGTTGGGGGTGCTGTTTCCTATTCGTCTCTAGAGGTTTGTACCACCTTTACTTTCGTTTGTACCTCAAAGGGTTCGTTTGTACCGCCTTTTGAAAAAAATTCCCCTAGAGGTAACTTCGTCAATTTTTGGAATTTTTCAAATCTTGTTGGGGGTGCTGTTTCCTATTCGTCTCTAGAGGTTTGTACCACCTTTACTTTCGTTTGTACCTCAAAGGGTTCGTTTGTACCGCGTTTTGAAAAAAATCCCCTAGAGGTAACTTCGTCAATTTTTGGAATTTTTCAAATCTTGTTGGGGGTGCTGTTTCCTATTCGTCTCTAGAGGTTTGTACCACCTTTACTTTCGTTTGTACCTCAAAGGGTTCGTTTGTACCGCGTTTTGAAAAAAATCCCCTAGAGGTAACTTCGTCAATTTTTGGAATTTTTCAAATCTTGTTGGGGGTGCTGTTTCCTATTCGTCTCTAGAGGTTTGTACCACCTTTACTTTCGTTTGTACCTCAAAGGGTTCGTTTGTACCGCCTTTTGAAAAAAATTCCCCTAGAGGTAACTTCGTCAATTTTGGGAATTTTTCAAATCTTCTTGGGGGTGCTGTTTCCTATTCGTCTCTAGAGGTTTGTACCACCTTTACTTTCGTTTGTACCTCAAAGGGTTCGTTTGTACCGCGTTTTGAAAAAAATCCCCTAGAGGTAACTTCGTCAATTTTTGGAATTTTTCAAATCTTGTTGGGGGTGCTGTTTCCTATTCGTCTCTAGAGGTTTGTACCACCTTTACTTTCGTTTGTACCTCAAAGGGTTCGTTTGTACCGCCTTTTGAAAAAAATTCCCCTAGAGGTAACTTCGTCAATTTTTGGAATTTTTCAAATCTTGTTGGGGGTGCTGTTTCCTATTCGTCTCTAGAGGTTTGTACCACCTTTACTTTCGTTTGTACCTCAAAGGGTTCGTTTGTACCGCGTTTTGAAAAAAATCCCCTAGAGGTAACTTCGTCAATTTTTGGAATTTTTCAAATCTTGTTGGGGGTGCTGTTTCCTATTCGTCTCTAGAGGTTTGTACCACCTTTACTTTCGTTTGTACCTCAAAGGGTTCGTTTGTACCGCGTTTTGAAAAAAATCCCCTAGAGGTAACTTCGTCAATTTTTGGAATTTTTCAAATCTTGTTGGGGGTGCTGTTTCCTATTCGTCTCTAGAGGTTTGTACCACCTTTACTTTCGTTTGTACCTCAAAGGGTTCGTTTGTACCGCCTTTTGAAAAAAATTCCCCTAGAGGTAACTTCGTCAATTTTGGGAATTTTTCAAATCTTCTTGGGGGTGCTGTTTCCTATTCGTCTCTAGAGGTTTGTACCACCTTTACTTTCGTTTGTACCTCAAAGGGTTCGTTTGTACCGCGTTTTGAAAAAAATCCCCTAGAGGTAACTTCGTCAATTTTGGGAATTTTTCAAATCTTCTTGGGGGTGCTGTTTCCTCTTCGTCTCTAGAGGTTTGTACCACCTTTACTTTCGTTTGTACCTCAAAGGGTTCGTTTGTACCGCGTTTTGAAAAAAATCCCCTAGAGGTAACTTCGTCAATTTTTGGAATTTTTCAAATCTTCTTGGGGGTGCTGTTTCCTCTTCGTCTCCAGAGGTTTGTACCACCTTTACTTTCGTTTGTACCTCAAAGGGTTCGTTTGTACCGCGTTTTGAAAAAAATCCCCTAGAGGTAACTTCGTCAATTTTTGGAATTTTTCAAATCTTGTTGGGGGTGCTGTTTCCTATTCGTCTCTAGAGGTTTGTACCACCTTTACTTTCGTTTGTACCTCAAAGGGTTCGTTTGTACCGCGTTTTGAAAAAAATCCCCTAGAGGTAACTTCGTCAATTTTTGGAATTTTTCAAATCTTGTTGGGGGTGCTGTTTCCTATTCGTCTCTAGAGGTTTGTACCACCTTTACTTTCGTTTGTACCTCAAAGGGTTCGTTTGTACCGCCTTTTGAAAAAAATCCCCTAGAGGTAACTTCGTCAATTTTTGGAATTTTTCAAATCTTGTTGGGGGTGCTGTTTCCTATTCGTCTCTAGAGGTTTGTACCACCTTTACTTTCGTTTGTACCTCAAAGGGTTCGTTTGTACCGCCTTTTGAAAAAAATTCCCCTAGAGGTAACTTCGTCAATTTTGGGAATTTTTCAAATCTTCTTGGGGGTGCTGTTTCCTATTCGTCTCTAGAGGTTTGTACCACCTTTACTTTCGTTTGTACCTCAAAGGGTTCGTTTGTACCGCGTTTTGAAAAAAATCCCCTAGAGGTAACTTCGTCAATTTTTGGAATTTTTCAAATCTTGTTGGGGGTGCTGTTTCCTATTCGTCTCTAGAGGTTTGTACCACCTTTACTTTCGTTTGTACCTCAAAGGGTTCGTTTGTACCGCGTTTTGAAAAAAATCCCCTAGAGGTAACTTCTTCAATTCTGAGAATTTGTTTAATCTCCTTAGGGATGTTGTTTCCTTTTCGCCTGTACAGGCGTATACCATTTTCACTTGCATTTGTATCTGAAGGGGTTCGTGGGTACCTACTTCTGAAAAACTCCGCTAGGGGGCACTCTGCAGTTTTCTAAGATTTTTCGAATGTTTTTCGGGGTTGCTACTACGTATTCGCTTGTAGTGGTTTGTACCATCTTCACTTGCGTTTGTACCTCAAGGGGTTCGTGGGTACCTACTTCTGAAAAAGTCCGCTAGGGGGCACTCTGTCGTTTTCTAAGATTTTTCAAATGTTCTTGGGGGTGCTGCTATGTTTTCGCTTCTAGAGGGTTGTACCATCTTCACTTGCGTTTGTACCTCAAGGGGTTCGTGGGTACCGACTTCTGAAAAAATCCGCTAGGGGGCACTCTGCAGTTTTCTAAGATTTTTCAAATGTTCTTGGGGGTGCTGCTATGTTTTCGCTTCTAGAGGTTTGTACCATCTTCACTTGCGTTTGTACCTCAAGGGGTTCGTGGGTACCGACTTCTGAAAAAATCCGCTAGGGGGCACTCTGCAGTTTTCTAAGATTTTTCAAATGTTCTTGGGGGTGCTGCTATGTTTTCGCTTCTAGAGGATTGTACCATCTTCACTTGCGTTTGCACCTCAAGGGGTTCGTGGGTACCGACTTCTGAAAAAATCCGCTAGGGGGCACTCTGCAGTTTTCTAAGATTTTTCAAATGTTTTTCGGGGTTGCTTCTATGCATTCGTTTGTAGAGGTTTGTACCATCTTCACTTGCGTTTATACCTGAAGGGGTTCGTGGGTACCGATTTCTGAAAAAATCCGCAAGGAGGCACTCCGCAATTTTCTAAGATTTTCCAACTGTTCTTCGGCGTGCTGCTTCCTATTCGTTTGTAAAGATTTGTACCACGTTTACTTTCGTTTATATCTCAAGGGGTTCATTCTTACCGACTGTTCAAAAAATTACATGGGGTTTACTGCGCCATTATATATATAGAGTATGGTATTCGTAAATGTGAAAAAGATCTTTGTCGTAAGAGTAAAAATTAATAATCAGTCAAAAGCTATATATGATTGGTAACAATGCGGGCGGGGCGCAGTGGAGTATTTGCTTCGAAAAGGCGAACATAAGAATTTTAAATAATTTGCATTAAGGGTAGAATTGCTGGTGTTTGAGTTAGTTAAATATATGAGAAAGAATATATCAACATTTTTTTCTTCATTTATGCAATCATAAAGCGATGTTGATGAATGAAACTGAAGGACTTCATGACGCGCTTCTGTTCCGTAACATTTGTCCAAAACGTGGCGGTTATATATTAAAAATATTTTGAAAAAATTGGATACAGTTTTATTATATGCAAACTTTTCAGTCAAATGTAACCTTCATTTTGGAACAGGTTTTAATTTGTTATTATAAATATTTATCTAACAATTAATGTTTAAATATGATCGATAATTTAATCTTTAATCTTTTTTTACGAGTTTAAAACTTCGTGAATGATTTTGTTATACAGTATTGATTCGTAAGAAGCATCAGTTTTGTGATTCGTAACATGCAAATTTTTATCCCCTCTTTTTTGTTTGAAGCCGATTGCTGAACATATATATTTTTTTTTCACTCTGACGTATAGCGATTCAGTCGTATTATGAAAAGTATATTCTCCGAAATTATATTATATCAATATGCTTTGTTTTTTAAATCTAATGGCTGACAATGATCCATAATTTGACGTACATTTTTATATGCAATTTTAATTAATTTATTTAACAAAAATAGAAAAAAGTTGAAGGAAAAATTATTTAAGTATAATACACTATATACAATATATAATACTATATGAAGTATGTACGCTGAAATGGTAGTAAAACTAGCTATTCGTTCAACCGTAATTTTTCCAAATTGCTTTATTGTCACAGTAACGGTGATGACTTACCATTTTTGGACACCAATATTTCTTAAACTATTTTATTTCAATAAAGTAGAATCGCAATAATAACACAATACATACATATGTAGGTATATGTTAATATTCACATAATTGTAAAAAAATAAGGTGAAGTGTGACAAATTAGGAAGAATAAGCCACTCGTAATAAGCCATTGCCTCGAGTTTGGGCAGTTGCTTGTTACGAATTCGGTATATTATTCCATTCACGAAATTTTACTACTATTAAAAAGGGATAGCATGCTATGTTCTGTCCTTGTCTAAAGAATAACATCGCTGCTCGACCGATTACTTTATAGTATACCGCTACACTCAACTCCCTGTTTTTTCTACGCGGTCGCCGTCGTCGCGCTCGGGAACAAAGACAAGCCGAAAATATACCTGATTCGTAACAAGCAACTCGCCAGACCCGACCAAGTTGCTTGTTACGAATGAATATTGTACTTTCTGGTGTGTCCCGATACTTTATTCGGTTTCATTTTATTTTGTAGCATGTCCTAATTGTAATGCAATATAATTTGATTCCGACCTCGTCCGACTGCAGATTTCAAAGCAAATTGAAACTTTTACGCCCGCGTTCATTGACAATGTATGGGACTCTCATAAATTCTTCGAAAGAATTGTTTTAGATTATCAACGGTTAAGGGCCCAAGAGATGTTTATGCTATGGTACAAATAAGACTCGAACTCTGTTCTCTATTTTCTAAATGCATTCAGTTGAAACAGCGCCTTCAGAGTTAGATATATATATATATATATATATTATAATTGTTTATATTGTAGCAGTGTCCGCTACTATTTTCTTACTAATTTATCTTTTCTTCTAAACTTTTCTAACTTTCTCTATTGTCTGAGTATATCTAAGCACTTCCTGCCTATTCTGCAATCTTCAATTTTCGCAGGCTCTAGTGCAAGTCTGGTCAATGTCAGAGTGCACATTTGGCAGCCAGACTTGTGCGGGTCTACATTTTTCCATTGAGTTTCTCTTTCGCCCTTTCAACTTTTCATTCTGTACGTTTCCATCTCCTAAATCGACTTGATTTATTATTTTGAAACATCAAATTTCTCCATGTTAGAAAGATTTTGACGATACAGCAAATATTATTCTTAACAAATATTTTTTTTCTATAGTGATTAACTTATTTCAATATAAATGATAATACTTTGTAATAATATGTTTAAAGATTACAAGAAAAATATCTGTAGTTCGTAGTATTTGACAAATGTCGAGGAATTTATGCAAATGAAAGTCCAATTTAAAGTACATTTATGCAAATGAAAGATATAATCTTAGTTATATCCCGTTTCTTCCTTTTTCGTACTAATTGTGATAAAAATAGTTAAAAATATAAAGAGTAGTGAGTTCAAGCTTAAAAGTAGTCTTTACTTCACTAATTTTGGACGAATTTTGATAAAGTTATAGAAGTTTAAACAGCGCGTCAATTTTAAAATACTCGTGTTCGCCTTTTCGGTGCAAATGTGCGACGGCTCGCTTTTGTTAACGCCGGCAAAGACAAGCCGCGGCAGGTAATAGAGAGGTGTCGAATTTCAATTTTTATGGCTGTTGATTGCACTGTATGAGTTTTAGGTTCCGACCTACGTTACACTGACATTTAAATTACTGTATAAAGAAGATTAAGGAGATGGCTGCGGCGACGGTCATGATTACTCCATTCATATAAATCAGTAAAATATAGCAATTAAATTAACGCGTAAATTATATTATTAATTTAACAACGAATTGAAAATACTAAAATGTATCTAAGCACATGACGTTTTGTTTATATTTTGTATACTTCTTCATTGACTACATTATTTCCATAGCTTAACAAAAAGTGAAATAATATCTTTATTGCGATGAGTGGTACTTTCTGTTTATGACGCATCAACGCGCTGCGCAACAGTTTGCATATGTGGGCATTGCGGATAAAATGTATAGTTTATCTTCTGTACAGAATATTCCTGCCATTGTTCGTCTAATTCAATTTTATATCGCTGTTTTTTCAATCTGCTATACTGTTAGAAAATTTAAAGTTTCTTTAAATGCAAGGGCCAAAGCGGGAAGTATGCATGTTAGATATACTATTTTTCTAATTATCAGCGATGAGTATTCGCTGAAAGTTCTGGGTTAGGTGCTATGCGGTCTCCTTATTCTCCCCACTCTGTGAGCAGGTCCTTCTAGAATGTCGTTACCACCTTTCACGCGCTACGCAGCACCGTGACGTCAAGTCATTGACCACGAGGCACAATACTTTCTGTAAACTAAAGTATTGAAAACTATAGAAGGTAGTGAAGTGGAGAGCGAGGCAGAGTCTAATTTTTAATAAGAAATAATAAAGTTCAATAATTTAGTCACAAGCGAAGTGTTGCAAAACAGATGTCGCTGCATAAAATGCAAAATATATATTTTTTCGGTACAACGAAAATGTGGGAAGAAAACGAAGGGGATGACTTTCTGAAACTGGGAATTCCCCAATATCTCCGCCAACGGTCACAGGCCCAAACCGTTACAGGGTTGACCGTTCGGCACTCGACCTTCTATAAATTACCTTAGTAGTAATAAATCTGAGGATTGCCTCGGCTTTTTTAAATTACATTCGGAATCTGAAAATAACAACTACGTTAACCTTGGGCTCAACGTGTAAGCCACTTGAGTAAAAACTATTTCAAAAATATTCAATATTTCAAACCTTCTTAACTTTACAATAATTATCGATCTGTACTTTGACGATTTTCAAAAGAAGTGCACGAACCCCTAAACATTATATTTAAACAATATTTTGTCCATAAATGTTAAAAAGATCTTTACCGTAAATGTTAAAATTTTATCTCCACTACTGAGGGGATCCCCCTCAAAGCAGTTAAGAATGAAACACGATCAGTCGCCGAAACGACGAAGATCGAATATCGGTGAGACACATACTAATGCAAGCAAAGCAAAAGATTGCAATTTTCTTATTTCTTACTATTTTTTTTATGAAACTTTTACTGTCGTATTTGTCTAGTTTTCCTGATTAAAATAACACCAAACATGATATAATTACGTTAACAATTGCGTGTGTAGTAAGTGATTAAAGTTTTTAACACAAAAAAGGATGGCGAATGGAAAAGAAAGAGAGGCAGAAGGTTGAAGCGTTCGGCAAACATGAAAGACTTGTACGTGTTCTGTCTTTTAAATTAAAAAATCAAAATTCTTTATTTTGGATTTTTCGTCAATGGAACTTGTACCATCGTATTTGTCTCGTTTTTTTGATTAAAATGAAACCAAACACGATGCAATTTGAGTTGTATATATTTACAATATCTTATTGCAGTAATGTCATTGATGTACGCGTAACATTTGAAATTACAAGTAAATATGGCCCGTGTTACGTCGTGTTTGGTCTCATTTTAATGAGAAAAATGTTACAAATATGATGGAAAAAATGAAAAAAAAAAAAATGAAAAAAAAAAAGTTTTCTTCTTGCATTAGGAGTGTCCTGGTAGATCGCTGTTTGTTGTCGTTCAGTCTCCTCCGCTCGAAATGTAGTACCTTTACGATATGTGCAAACGGCGACCGTGTTATTTTTTATTTCTGTCCTGTTCTACGTTCGGCAACACATCAATCAATGTACGACTTGTAAGATATACGCAAAACTTCAGACCCGAAAGATTTGTGTATATACAATATTTACTGTATCTCGTATTCAATTTAAATGCAGTATTAGTAATGTACGGAAGGCTTATAGAAATATACAAGATCGGTGTAGAACGTGTTTATTCAAGAATCCGTAGACGTTTGATGAGCGACCCCCGGTCGACCGCTTCCTCGTGTGTTAAAACAAACAACGATCGGTACGTTCGCGCAACAATTCCTACTATGTATAAAGATGTATCGTATACCGCACGCTTACAATAAGGACCACATACATAATTTTTAATTTCAAATACTAGATATTTCATAAGAAACTAATAAGAATGAATTGTATAATCAAAGAATTAATCAATACTGTTTTTGGTATTAAAATAAATTTTACGCGATACTAATACATATTTCACAAATGTCCTAATAGTTTTGAATGGTAGGGTATATACGTTTACAGGAATTAACTACATGAATACATAAATTATATTAAAAATTTATTAAAGTATTATATAAATTATAGGTATTATGTAATTTATTTCATGTTTATATGGACATTGTATTTCAACGAGCCGCGACGTGTGCCGCGACCGCCACGGCCGCCTCCGCCGCGACCACCACGGCCGCCTCCGCCGCGACCACCACGGCCGCCTCCGCCGCCGCCACCACGCCCGGCTCCGCCGCCGCCGCCACGCCCGCCTCTGCCAGCACCTCCACGGCCGCCTCTGCCAGCACCTCCACGGCCGCCTTTGCCGCCACCACCACGGGAGTATAACAAATATTTTATTAATCTTTTCATCTGAAACAGTAGAATAAAAATGTAAAATATTCGTATAACCGTATTAAAAATTTTTAATGTAAAAAATTACAAGTTTTCGAAATAATAGGAAACATCTGTTTTTACGAACGTATTGAATTCTGCTTATAAATGTGGGTTTGCACTATCATACGCGTCGGTTTCAGCATTGTCTGCCACCCGTTTTCGAAGAAACGACTTTGTTCACGAATTCGTTCGGAAATCATGCATACATATGATGCCGTGCGCACACACTTGTAGGCAGAATTCATTATGCCAGTAAGAATAATTTGTCGCGAGTATCTAATCTGTCACAAACAAAGAAGTAATATTAAATAAATATCAAACACTTTACTTACTTTTGCCATTTCAGAAGAGACTCCTGTTGTTCCCTCCTGTGGTGGATTTATTTCCTTTTCTTCTGTAGCTGGTTCAGTTGGAATTTTTTCTTCCAGTTCAAGCGTACTGTTTTCAACTTCCATCTGTAAATGAAACAGTTTATTTATTATTTCACTATAAAATATATATATGGCGTTGCCGTTCAGAATATTATACGTACTTTTTCGAACGTTCTTCTTACTTAGTCGGTTTACGAATGATTGACAATTGACCATCATGATCGATGGTGTGTCCCGAACATCCCCACTTACAAGAAATATCGAAATGAATCCCTTCCACCACCCTTGTCCTCGTGCAAGAAGGAGTATGTCGTAGTTGGAGTAAGCAACATTCGATTATGCAGTTTTATAAACTTTGTTAAATTCTTAATAATTTTTACTTATATGCACATGTGGGTATTGTGTACAACATTTTTGTGCACTAGAAATATGCAAACTTTGTTACTTCTTGCCTTTTTTTTTTATGTAACATTCTTTCATGAAACATGTTTGCGACATTTTTCGGGTTAAAATGATTTCAAACATGACATAATTTCAGACATATATACTTGTAATTCCAAACGTTGTAGTTATACCCAACATATTGTTCTAATAATTTATTAAAAGTAATTAGATCCCGATTTACGTCTTGTTTGGTATCATTTTAATCAGCGAAGTTGACCTATTAACTCTAAACACATCGATTTATTTGTGCTTATTAATTAACATGAGAATTCAACACTTTACTTGTAGAAAATATATTGTAATGAAAAACAGGGGTGACAAGAGAAACGTAGGCCTTGTAAAAAAAATCTATTGGTTGCTTTGGTGGAGAAGGGTGTGGGAGTTGCAAAAGTCATTGGCTAATTTTGTGAGAAGAGAGATGGTTTGAGAGAAAGAAGTGGTAAGGAAGGAAGTATAGGAAAGTCACTTAGCGAGTCCTTAGAAAATCCTAAGCTTAACGAAAATTGTAAAAGAGGCATGTTTGGGTGATATAAACCAGACGGAAAAGTTACAACCAGTGGACAATGGGGTAAAGGAAACAAAAAAAGGGACAGCATGTAAGAGAAAGTCGGCATGTTCGTTGGGATTTCCAACAATTTATTCTATTCTTTTTAATGTCAATACATTGTAAACCATTGCAGCTGCACTGTGTAACAAACGTTTCTTTTTTTTTAAATTCGTAACCGCCACTATGAAATTATTATACATTTTTGCGAGTTGAATACGAATGTGAAATCCGTTTTTCTCTAGTACGTACAGTTTTTGAGAAAATTAGGATTACAAAAAAAATTATACATTCTCAACTTCCGGAATTTGTTATGCTTCTACCATAGCAGCTATTCAGTGGATATTTGCACGAGTAAAGTCTATGAACTTTCTTCAATAAAACGATATAAATTGTTATTACATTGCAAGCATTTAAATATATTTAAATAGTAACGAAAGTAAAAAAGAAACCAAAAATGAGTGAATTTTTAATCACTAAAAACACGCGTCGGTAAACCATGCTTCGCGGCCAGCCAGTGCTCCTCAACGTTGGAGCCGCGCGCCATATATTTATTTCCATACGCCCAGAAAGTGGGCAAAGCGACCAGCGTGCGGCTCCAACGTTGAGGAGCACTGGCTGGCCGCGAAGCATGGTTTACCGACGCGTGTTTTTAGTGATTAAAAATTCACTCATTTTTGGTTTCTTTTTTACTTTCGTTACTATTTAAATATATTTAAATGCTTGCAATGTAATAACAATTTATATCGTTTTATTGAAGAAAGTTCATAGACTTTACTCGTGCAAATATCCACTGAATAGCTGCTATGGTAGAAGCATAACAAATTCCGGAAGTTGAGAATGTATAATTTTTTTTGTAATCCTAATTTTCTCAAAAACTGTACGTACTAGAGAAAAACGGATTTCACATTCGTATTCAACTCGCAAAAATGTATAATAATTTCATAGTGGCGGTTACGAATTTAAAAAAAAAGAAACGTTTGTTACACAGTGCAGCTGCAATGGTTTACAATGTATTGACATTAAAAAGAATAGAATAAATTGTTGGAAATCCCAACGAACATGCCGACTTTCTCTTACATGCTGTCCCTTTTTTTGTTTCCTTTACCCCATTGTCCACTGGTTGTAACTTTTCCGTCTGGTTTATATCACCCAAACATGCCTCTTTTACAATTTTCGTTAAGCTTAGGATTTTCTAAGGACTCGCTAAGTGACTTTCCTATACTTCCTTCCTTACCACTTCTTTCTCTCAAACCATCTCTCTTCTCACAAAATTAGCCAATGACTTTTGCAACTCCCACACCCTTCTCCACCAAAGCAACCAATAGATTTTTTTTACAAGGCCTACGTTTCTCTTGTCACCCCTGTTTTTCATTACAATATATTTTCTACAAGTAAAGTGTTGAATTCTCATGTTAATTAATAAGCACAAATAAATCGATGTGTTTAGAGTTAATAGGTCAACTTCGCTGATTAAAATGATACCAAACAAGACGTAAATCGGGATCTAATTACTTTTAATAAATTATTAGAACAATATGTTGGGTATAACTACAACGTTTGGAATTACAAGTATATATGTCTGAAATTATGTCATGTTTGAAATCATTTTAACCCGAAAAATGTCGCAAACATGTTTCATGAAAGAATGTTACATAAAAAAAAAAGGCAAGAAGTAACAAAGTTTGCATATTTCTAGTGCACAAAAATGTTGTACACAATACCCACATGTGCATATAAGTAAAAATTATTAAGAATTTAACAAAGTTTATAAAACTGCATAATCGAATGTTGCTTACTCCAACTACGACATACTCCTTCTTGCACGAGGACAAGGGTGGTGGAAGGGATTCATTTCGATATTTCTTGTAAGTGGGGATGTTCGGGACACACCATCGATCATGATGGTCAATTGTCAATCATTCGTAAACCGACTAAGTAAGAAGAACGTTCGAAAAAGTACGTATAATATTCTGAACGGCAACGCCATATATATATTTTATAGTGAAATAATAAATAAACTGTTTCATTTACAGATGGAAGTTGAAAACAGTACGCTTGAACTGGAAGAAAAAATTCCAACTGAACCAGCTACAGAAGAAAAGGAAATAAATCCACCACAGGAGGGAACAACAGGAGTCTCTTCTGAAATGGCAAAAGTAAGTAAAGTGTTTGATATTTATTTAATATTACTTCTTTGTTTGTGACAGATTAGATACTCGCGACAAATTATTCTTACTGGCATAATGAATTCTGCCTACAAGTGTGTGCGCACGGCATCATATGTATGCATGATTTCCGAACGAATTCGTGAACAAAGTCGTTTCTTCGAAAACGGGTGGCAGACAATGCTGAAACCGACGCGTATGATAGTGCAAACCCACATTTATAAGCAGAATTCAATACGTTCGTAAAAACAGATGTTTCCTATTATTTCGAAAACTTGTAATTTTTTACATTAAAAATTTTTAATACGGTTATACGAATATTTTACATTTTTATTCTACTGTTTCAGATGAAAAGATTAATAAAATATTTGTTATACTCCCGTGGTGGTGGCGGCAAAGGCGGCCGTGGAGGTGCTGGCAGAGGCGGGCGTGGCGGCGGCGGCGGAGCCGGGCGTGGTGGCGGCGGCGGAGGCGGCCGTGGTGGTCGCGGCGGAGGCGGCCGTGGTGGTCGCGGCGGAGGCGGCCGTGGCGGTCGCGGCACACGTCGCGGCTCGTTGAAATACAATGTCCATATAAACATGAAATAAATTACATAATACCTATAATTTATATAATACTTTAATAAATTTTTAATATAATTTATGTATTCATGTAGTTAATTCCTGTAAACGTATATACCCTACCATTCAAAACTATTAGGACATTTGTGAAATATGTATTAGTATCGCGTAAAATTTATTTTAATACCAAAAACAGTATTGATTAATTCTTTGATTATACAATTCATTCTTATTAGTTTCTTATGAAATATCTAGTATTTGAAATTAAAAATTATGTATGTGGTCCTTATTGTAAGCGTGCGGTATACGATACATCTTTATACATAGTAGGAATTGTTGCGCGAACGTACCGATCGTTGTTTGTTTTAACACACGAGGAAGCGGTCGACCGAGGGTCGCTCATCAAACGTCTACGGATTCTTGAATAAACACGTTCTACACCGATCTTGTATATTTCTATAAGCCTTCCGTACATTACTAATACTGCATTTAAATTGAATACGAGATATTAGATGTTACATATTACTACTTGCTACAAACGGATGAAACCAAACCTGTCGAGTACATAATGTCACCACCGTTACCTTTATCAAGAAAATATAAAAAATTTGTTAATACTTAATATAGTAAATATTCAATGCCCGAAAATCTCTCGAGCCTAAACTTTTGCTGATATTGTATAGATTCTACATTCATTTATGATTTGTCGAACGTCGAAAAGGACAGCGAGTGAAGGATATTGAACGCAAATATACAATAACATATCGGTGAGACAATCCTAATGTAAAAATAACCAAAATGCTGGTTAAAGCTTAGTTTTTGAATTATTAATGAAAAACACTGACCAATCAGAGCGCGAGAATAGCGCGCGCTCAGATGCGAGAGCGACGGGTGCAAGCGTGACGGTTGACCCTGGTCGTGAACAAAGAAATCGCGCGATATCGGTAACATAGTTACCATCATTGGTAATATGTCAGCCGGTAAGTAGTAACAAAATTCACAACTATTAATAAATATAAATTTATTATCGGAACTCGTATGGATGAAACGAAAGTAAAGGTGAAGATCAAGCGCAGTTTTTTTTACATAATTAAAAATTCACTCATGAGGTAAGTGTCCGAGTATTTTTTAATTTTATGTCGTTAAACAAACAGTCATTTTTTTTGATTATCTAAAAAAACTGCGCTTGATCTTTACCTTTATTTTCGCTTAATCCATACAATTAGTTTCGTTAATAAATTCATACTTATTAATAGTTGTGAATTTTATAACTACTTACCGGCTGACATATTACCGATGATGGTAACTATGTTACCGATATCGCGCGATTTCTTTGTTCACGACCAGGGTCAACCGTCACGCTTGCACCCGTCGCTCTCTCATCTGAGCGCGCGCTATTCTCGCGCTCTGATTGGTCAGTGTTTTTCATTAATAAATAAAAAACTAAGCTTTAACCAGCATTTTGATAAAGGAAAAAGTTGTTCAGAATCATCCCAGCTATCTCCCCCTAAAATTATGCCCACCTGTAGCCGAACACCCGTATATCGGTTATACCGGCAAATGTGTCATTACAGTAATGGCTTTAATAAATTACAAGTCAATATGTCCCGAATTACATTATGATTTGTATTATTTTAATTAGGGAAACGTTTCAAATATGTCGGTAAACATTGTATTAAAAAAGGATTGAAACTAAAAATAATTTGCAACGTATTGCCAACAAAAACAATAGAACAGCTATTTCATGTTTGCCATCTGCAACAATAGCAACGTCCCTTTCTTTTCCAGTCGTTATCTACCTGTACGTTAAACATTTTGATCGTTAATTAAATCCATAAATACAGTCCAAATTATTTCGTGCTTGGTCTCAGTTTTAGGAGGAAAATGTCTCAAATATGTTGACGAATGTTTTATTTTAAAAAAGCAAAAAATAGTACAGTTTTTCATTTCTATTCGTAGTGTCTAAACGAGGTTTACGTTATACTTCGTGGGGACAGAGCGTTTAAGGAGGTTTTCTCCTGCAGTGGTGGGGATGTGTTTTGGCGCATATCTATTGGTCATTTTCACTTATGTCAAGTGGTGTGTATCTGTGCTTAGCTGCTGCATCTAAGTTTCAGAGGAAGATTTTTCAGTATAGAGTCAGCAGTTCATCGCGCCTAGTCGTATAGACATTCTAAATACGATTTTTAGTGGCGTTTTTCCTGCGACTTCTATGTTTTTTGTATTTTGTTTATTTTTGTGTTTATTTTTTTTCTTTTGTAGTTTTATTTATTTTTTTGTTTATTTTTTTTTTCTTTGGTAATTTTTGGTAATTTTTTTGGTACTTTTTGTTTGTATTTTTTTTTTTTTTTTATTAACGCGTTTTCAAATATATTTATAAGTGAATTTGGTGTGATATTTATCATATGTGTAAAGTGAAGTACATTGTGATTCAGTTTGTGCAATTAATAGTTCACAATGCCACGAAGAGCGAAAGTGGAACATACTGAAATTTTCGAAGCTGTCAAAGAATTAAACTTTTTTACTGATGGCAACAAATTGCATTCCTTATCGGACAACGTGTGGGATGTTGCATGTTGCCGCTTAAATGGTGCAATAACAAAAAAACATTTATATTTATGCATATCGCAAAACAGATCTGGAATACTGGATAAATTGAAAAATCTATATAATGTGAACATCGACACCAGTATCAATTCCCATCAACCTGCAAGTGAAAGTGACGTTTCTAATATATCCAATTGGTCAACTGGCAATTTGGGTAGTGTTATGCCTGAATTGCGCACCACCATCAAAATTAATATAGAAGAGTGGACAAAAGTTGCACCGAAGAAGACAACTTACAAAAACCGTGAATATTTCGTTTTAGGAGACGGTTGGGCAGACATCATAAGCCGCCAAATATGGTTACAATTGAAACTTCCATGTTGCTTTGCATTTAAATATGCTAAATGTAACAAAAGCGACAATGGATTATTTTTAAAAGTGAAAGGCAGATGTACAGAATGCAAGAACGATGTTAGCTTATACAATGTTAACGGTCCAGATGAAGATGGATTGTTATTACACATTTCTACGTGTGATTCTAAGGATATTGTGCACAACAGAAGAAGGCAATTACGAGGAGCCCAACGGAAGCGCATAGTGAAGGAATTACAGGGAAAAAGTGCGTATGCGTGGATCAGGGAAGAGGCCAATAAGGAAATGGAATTTGGAGATGCGATACCATCTCATATATATAAACCTGAAGTTCTATGGAAAGCCAAACAGCTTGAAGCACATAAGGAATTAGGTAATAATAAAATTTCTGATCCCTTATACAATTTATTAAAATTAAAAGACGAAAATTTGGAAGTAATGCGAAATATAAAGCAAATAGGAATTAACGACATATTTGTAATGTATTGGAGCCCAGAACAGGCTTATTTATATAAAGAAATAATTAAGCAAAAACGTTATACATGTAGTCATGTATGTATAGATGCTACGGGATCAATTGTAAGAAAAATGAAAAAAGCAGACGGTTCTAGTAAAGTAATATTGCTATATCAAGCAGTTATACCATTTGAAAATCAAGTTCTTCCAGTTTTTCAAATGATTTCCGAAAGACATGACACTAATGTTATAACGTTTTGGCTAAGGGAATGGCTACGATCAACAATGGTTTCAGTTCCCTCCAGTATTGTAATAGATTATTCTCTCGCATTACTGAATGCCGTAGTTTTAGCATTCAATAATGTAGATTTAATAACATATGTAGATAATTGTTTAAATTACTTAAAAACTAATAACATCGCATTAAAACCAAAAAGCGTAATTAAAATAGATATTGCACATTTTATTAAAATGGTGTGTCGATGGAAATGTTTCCATCATAAACCTAGAAGAGTAAAAGATTTCTATGTACGTTGCATTGGTTTATTAACATCATGCGATAATATAAATTTATTTCAAAATATTTCTGAAGACATAGTGATAGTAGCCATCTCCCAAATAGAATACAATACATGTTCAATTGCACAACAGAGGTTGATAAATTTAATTAAAACATATAAAATAGAAATTAGCTATGATGATATAGATAATAAAAATAAAAATAAAAGTAATGTCACATTAGATACCGACACCAGCTACAGTAGTGATTTAAATAATTTTTTCAAATTCCTTAACGTGGAAAATGAAACATCATTTATTGATGTTTCTATCTCTGATAGATTAAATCCGTACTGGTGTCCTGATATTCTTCCAAATTTTCGTCAGATTTGCAAACATTTCCCTCTTTGGACATCATTAATATCAAATCCAAATGATGTACCAACTTCGTCTTATGTAGAGGAATATTTTAGGGAATTAAAACAATTAACTTTAAAAAATTGTAAAAATATTCGCGTAGATAAATTTATATTGCAACATATTGCATCGATAGCAGGGCATATGAAAATTTTAAATGCAATGCAATTAAATAAAAATCAACAATGTAATACAGTAGCTTTCAATAGTA
Source organism: Megachile rotundata (assembly GCF_050947335.1). Taxonomy (NCBI): domain Eukaryota; kingdom Metazoa; phylum Arthropoda; class Insecta; order Hymenoptera; family Megachilidae; genus Megachile; species Megachile rotundata. Next base: position 8,270,583 of record NC_134987.1, on the reverse strand, counting down.
GCATAAACGAAATTGGAGAAAATAATACAATCCGCGAAAATAGCACATTACTTTCTTTCAATTCTGAGCAGGTAGATAATAGTTTAATTGATATCTCAATACCCTCAACTGATAATAATTTAAATAAAAATACAATACATACAATAGTCAGTAAAAGAAAATTTATTAATATAGACGATAATAATAAAGAAAATATAGATTTTAATCATTCTGACGATACGTACGAATCAGACCAAAGTAATATTTTAAATGAAATTGAAAATTGGAAAGGGAAAGTAAAGGAACCTAGCAAAAAACGAGGAAAATATTTAACTATGTGTCCAGATATTAAAGATATACATATAAAACCAAAATTAAGTAGGAATCTACCTATGTTAGAAAATGGTATTTTACTAGGGCCACAATTAATTGCATCAAAACACGTATCAATGAGAAATACGTGTGCATTTGATTCGTTTGCACAAGCACTCTTAGTAGCATATCGAGATTGGTGCTCGTATAATACTTATATAAATAAATCGGAAAATACTTTCTTCTTATTTATAAAAAATTTATCTGAACTTGGTATTTCCAAAAAAATATATAAAGAACGAGCCATAATACTCAGTAGCATATTTAAATCAGAAGGAAATTATATAGATTGTGCATGTAATATTAGTAATTTAATTAGAAAACATTTATTACAAAAAGACAGTTCATATGCAATTGTACAGGAATGCTCAACCTGTAAATATTTAAAGGAAAAATCTGAAGTCCTTGTAGATGTAAATGTACGACCGTTTTATGAGAACGGTATACAGGCTTTAAAAAATTCATTTTATAATATAATATCATTTAAAGAATCAACTCTATGCACCAGATGCAATAATTACACCGTTGGCACTAAAATTATACCAGGGCAACAAATTATTTTTGACATCGAACCACTACAACATAGTCATTTAGCCTTAACAGAAAATATCTGTAATTGGGAAGGTACTTTTACATTATTACAAGTACCGGATGAAATAATAATCGAAAATATAAAATTCAAGTTAGTGTCAGCGATCGAATATACAGGAAGCACGAATTCCCAAAATGTAGGCCACTACATTTCTCATTGTAAGAGAATAACAGGAACCTGGGAAATATACAATGACCTGTCACGGTCAAAAAAAGGTGCTATCACTACATCTAGGCAATTATTACAGAAACGGAAACTCTCCCTATTAATTTACATTAAGTCTGATAATTAAGGACGTAAATTAATAAATAAATTGTCCAGTGTCGCACTACACTGCAAAGCGTAGTACCAACGACTTTGTCGGTGGTTAACAATTGCAATCAAAAGCAATTGTACTCACGGATCGTAAGATCATGCGAGTTGATCGACACTTGGCTGTACACTTCTGAATAGTGTACACTCCGCTGACTTATTCACGGAGAAAGCCAAAAATCAAAAACGTTGCAACGAATCAGTGTCGCACTACACTGTAAAGGGTAGTACCAACGACTTTGTCGGTGGTTAACAATTGCAATCAAAAGCAATTGTACTCACGGATCGTAAGATCATGCGAGTTGATCGACACTTGGCTGTACACTTCTGAATAGTGTACACTCCGCTGACTTATTCACGGAGAAAGCCAAAAATCAAAAACGTTGCAACGAATCAGTGTCGCACTACACTGTAAAGGGTAGTACCAACGACTTTGTCGGTGGTTAACAATTGCAATCAAAAGCAATTGTACTCACGGATCGTAAGATCATGCGAGTTGATCGACACTTGGCTGTACACTTCTGAATAGTGTACACTCCGCTGACTTATTCACGGAGAAAGCCAAAAATCAAAAACGTTGCAACGAATCAGTGTCGCACTACACTGTAAAGGGTAGTACCAACGACTTTGTCGGTGGTTAACAATTGCAATCAAAAGCAATTGTACTCACGGATCGTAAGATCATGCGAGTTGATCGACACTTGGCTGTACACTTCTGAATAGTGTACACTCCGCTGACTTATTCACAGGGAAAGCCAAAAATCAAAAACGTTGCAACGATCCAGCGTCGCACTACGCTGCAAAGCGTAGTACCAACGACTTTGTCGGTGGTTGACAATTGCAAACAAAAGCAATTGTACTCGCAGACCGAAAGGTTATGCGAGTTCTTCGACGTTAATAATCATTATAATCATTATAATCATCACACTCATCACACTCATCACACTCATCATACTCATCATACTCATCACATTCATACTACTCATTATAACCACCATAACCACCACGATCATCACAATCATCATAATCAACGTAATCAACAAGAGAAGCAGAACAAGAACAGTATTACGCGCATAGAAAGGGAAATCACGATTCAGGTAACGTTTTACAATTTTCGAATATATTGCATAATTTCATTATTACGTTTGCAAATTAATAAAACATTTATAAAGTATAAATTATTTATTTTAAGAAATAAGTAAATAAACGAAAATTACTTTTCAGTTGTTGCAAGAATGGAAAAGAAGAAATTCACATTTTAACCATCAAACAACACAATACATCAACCACGAGACAAACTGTATCTGAAACAATTTCTTTGCTGCACTGTTCCAATGGTATGTAATTTACGCTTTTCTTTTATTATTGCAATTTTTTAATTTTAATCCTCTAAATGCTACATAATATTTCAGAACACATTTACTTAATAGGAAACAGTGCTCGCAAGAAGGGCTCCAAATCTCCAAAAATGAAGATCGCTCTCGTTGACTAATAAACAAGATATATCAGGCAAAAACATCAACCAAGAAACAAACTGTGTCTGACACAATTTCTTTGCTGCACTGTTCCAATGGTATGTAATTTACGCTTTTCTTTTATTATTGCAATTTTTTAATTTTAATCCTCTAAATGCTACATAATATTTCAGAACACATTTACTTAATAGGAAACAGTGCTCGCAAGAAGGGCTCCAAATCTCCAAAAATGAAGATCGCTCTCGTTGACTAATAAACAAGATATATCAGGCAAAAACATCAACCAAGAAACAAACTGTGTCTGACACAATTTCTTTGCTGCACTGTTCCAATGGTATGTAATTTACGCTTTTCTTTTATTATTGCAGTTTTTTTATTTTAATCCTCTAAATGCTACATAATATTTCAGAACACATTTACTTAATAGGAAACAGTGCTCGCAAGAAGGGCTCCAAATCTCCAAAAATGAAGATCGCTCTCGTTAACTAATAAACAAGATATATCAGGCAAAAACATCAACCAAGAAACAAACTGTGTCTGACACAATTTCTTTGCTGCACTGTTCCAATGGTATGTAATTTACGCTTTTCTTTTATTATTGCAGTTTTTTTATTTTAATCCTCTAAATGCTACATAATATTTCAGAACACATTTACTTAATAGGAAACAGTGCTCGCAAGAAGGGCTCCAAATCTCCAAAAATGAAGATCGCTCTCGTTGACTAATAAACAAGATATATCAGGCAAAAACATCAACCAAGAAACAAACTGTGTCTGACACAATTTCTTTGCTGCACTGTTCCAATGGTATGTAATTTACGCTTTTCTTTTATTATTGCAATTTTTTAATTTTAATCCTCTAAATGCTACATAATATTTCAGAACACATTTACTTAATAGGAAACAGTGCTCGCAAGAAGGGCTCCAAATCTCCAAAAATGAAGATCGCTCTCGTTGACTAATAAACAAGATATATCAGGCAAAAACATCAACCAAGAAACAAACTGTGTCTGACACAATTTCTTTGCTGCACTGTTCCAATGGTATGTAATTTACGCTTTTCTTTTATTATTGCAGTTTTTTTATTTTAATCCTCTAAATGCTACATAATATTTCAGAACACATTTACTTAATAGGAAACAGTGCTCGCAAGAAGGGCTCCAAATCTCCAAAAATGAAGATCGCTCTCGTTAACTAATAAACAAGATATATCAGGCAAAAACATCAACCAAGAAACAAACTGTGTCTGACACAATTTCTTTGCTGCACTGTTCCAATGGTATGTAATTTACGCTTTTCTTTTATTATTGCAGTTTTTTTATTTTAATCCTCTAAATGCTACATAATATTTCAGAACACATTTACTTAATAGGAAACAGTGCCTGCAAGAAGACCTCAAAAATCCCCAAAAATGGCGAAGCGTACCCTAAAACGAAGTCTTACAGATACAAACGGAAGTAAAAGCGTTTAACATCCTGGAAGATTCAACACGGAAGAACTTCGATGTAAATTATATTACTTTAATTGTACATTTTTTCTTGCATTGAGTTCGATTATATTCATTTCACATTCTGAGTTCCCCCTTATTGCGTAATAAAATATATTCTGTTCTGCTCCGAAACTTGTTCATTTCACAAAATTATATTAAAAAAAATACATATGTTTTTTATACTTCTCAAATAATAATTGTTGATTGTAATAACCATGTTTACCATTAATTAAGTGAATAAAAGTAATTACTGAAAGGTATTGACATGTCAGATACACACCAGAACCACACATCCACAAATCCCACATTCCATTTACACATAATCATTGTAAAAGGAACTCGTTCCATAGTAAATGCCGTTCTTCACCTCGTTCGCGCTACTAATTTCTAAGCTCAATACCAGATACGTTACAAATAGTATAAACGGGAATAAATGATTAACAAACACCACGTGCGACAAAATTTGAAAAATCTTACAAAACTGCGGAGTGCCTCCTTGCGCATTTTTTCAGAAATCGGTACCCACGAACCCCTTCAGGTATAAACGCAAGTGAAGATGGTACAAACCTCTACAAACGAATCCATAGAAGCAACCCCGAAAAACATTTGAAAAATCTTAGAAAACTGCAGAGTGCCCCCTAGCGGATTTTTTCAGAAGTCGGTACCCACGAACCCCTTGAGGTGCAAACGCAAGTGAAGATGGTACAATCCTCTAGAAGCGAAAACATAGCAGCACCCCCAAGAACATTTGAAAAATCTTAGAAAACTGCAGAGTGCCCCCCAGCGGATTTTTTCAGAAGTCGGTACCCACGAACCCCTTGAGGTACAAACGCAAGTGAAGATGGTACAAACCTCTAGAAGCGAAAACATAGCAGCACCCCCAAAAACATTTGAAAAATCTTAGAAAACGACAGAGTGCCCCCTAGCGGACTTTTTCAGAAGTAGGTACCCACGAACCCCTTGAGGTACAAACGCAAATGAAGATGGTACAAACCACTACAAGCGAATACGTAGTAGCAACCCCGAAAAACATTCGAAAAATCTTAGAAAACTGCAGAGTGCCCCCTAGCGGAGTTTTTCAGAAGTAGGTACCCACGAACCCCTTGAGGTACAAACGCAAGTGAAAATGGTATACGCCTGTACAGGCGAAAAGGAAACAACATCCCTAAGGAGATTAAACAAATTCTCAGAATTGAAGAAGTTACCTCTAGGGGATTTTTTTCAAAACGCGGTACAAACGAACCCTTTGAGGTACAAACGAAAGTAAAGGTGGTACAAACCTCTAGAGACGAAGAGGAAACAGCACCCCCAAGAAGATTTGAAAAATTCCAAAAATTGACGAAGTTACCTCTAGGGGATTTTTTTCAAAACGCGGTACAAACGAACCCTTTGAGGTACAAACGAAAGTAAAGGTGGTACAAACCTCTAGAGACGAATAGGAAACAGCACCCCCAACAAGATTTGAAAAATTCCAAAAATTGACGAAGTTACCTCTAGGGGATTTTTTTCAAAACGCGGTACAAACGAACCCTTTGAGGTACAAACGAAAGTAAAGGTGGTACAAACCTCTAGAGACGAATAGGAAACAGCACCCCCAACAAGATTTGAAAAATTCCAAAAATTGACGAAGTTACCTCTAGGGGAATTTTTTTCAAAACGCGGTACAAACGAACCCTTTGAGGTACAAACGAAAGTAAAGGTGGTACAAACCTCTAGAGACGAATAGGAAACAGCACCCCCAAGAAGATTTGAAAAATTCCCAAAATTGACGAAGTTACCTCTAGGGGATTTTTTTCAAAACGCGGTACAAACGAACCCTTTGAGGTACAAACGAAAGTAAAGGTGGTACAAACCTCTAGAGACGAATAAGAAACAGCACCCCCAACAAGATTTGAAAAATTCCCAAAATTGACGAAGTTACCTCTAGGGGAATTTTTTCAAAACGCGGTACAAACGAACCCTTTGAGGTACAAACGAAAGTAAAGGTGGTACAAACCTCTAGAGACGAATAGGAAACAGCACCCCCAAGAAGATTTGAAAAATTCCCAAAATTGACGAAGTTACCTCTAGGGGATTTTTTTCAAAACGCGGTACAAACGAACCCTTTGAGGTACAAACGAAAGTAAAGGTGGTACAAACCTCTAGAGACGAATAGGAAACAGCACCCCCAACAAGATTTGAAAAATTCCCAAAATTGACGAAGTTACCTCTAGGGGAATTTTTTTCAAAAGGCGGTACAAACGAACCCTTTGAGGTACAAACGAAAGTAAAGGTGGTACAAACCTCTAGAGACGAATAGGAAACAGCACCCCCAACAAGATTTGAAAAATTCCCAAAATTGACGAAGTTACCTCTAGGGGAATTTTTTTCAAAACGCGGTACAAACGAACCCTTTGAGGTACAAACGAAAGTAAAGGTGGTACAAACCTCTAGAGACGAATAGGAAACAGCACCCCCAAGAAGATTTGAAAAATTCCAAAAATTGACGAAGTTACCTCTAGGGGAATTTTTTTCAAAACGCGGTACAAACGAACCCTTTGAGGTACAAACGAAAGTAAAGGTGGTACAAACCTCTAGAGACGAATAGGAAACAGCACCCCCAACAAGATTTGAAAAATTCCAAAAATTGACGAAGTTACCTCTAGGGGATTTTTTTCAAAACGCGGTACAAACGAACCCTTTGAGGTACAAACGAAAGTAAAGGTGGTACAAACCTCTAGAGACGAATAGGAAACAGCACCCCCAAGAAGATTTGAAAAATTCCAAAAATTGACGAAGTTACCTCTAGGGGAATTTTTTTCAAAAGGCGGTACAAACGAACCCTTTGAGGTACAAACGAAAGTAAAGGTGGTACAAACCTCTAGAGACGAATAGGAAACAGCACCCCCAAGAAGATTTGAAAAATTCCCAAAATTGACGAAGTTACCTCTAGGGGATTTTTTTCAAAACGCGGTACAAACGAACCCTTTGAGGTACAAACGAAAGTAAAGGTGGTACAAACCTCTAGAGACGAATAGGAAACAGCACCCCCAACAAGATTTGAAAAATTCCCAAAATTGACGAAGTTACCTCTAGGGGAATTTTTTCAAAACGCGGTACAAACGAACCCTTTGAGGTACAAACGAAAGTAAAGGTGGTACAAACCTCTAGAGACGAATAGGAAACAGCACCCCCAAGAAGATTTGAAAAATTCCCAAAATTGACGAAGTTACCTCTAGGGGATTTTTTTCAAAACGCGGTACAAACGAACCCTTTGAGGTACAAACGAAAGTAAAGGTGGTACAAACCTCTAGAGACGAATAGGAAACAGCACCCCCAAGAAGATTTGAAAAATTCCCAAAATTGACGAAGTTACCTCTAGGGGAATTTTTTTCAAAAGGCGGTACAAACGAACCCTTTGAGGTACAAACGAAAGTAAAGGTGGTACAAACCTCTAGAGACGAATAGGAAACAGCACCCCCAACAAGATTTGAAAAATTCCCAAAATTGACGAAGTTACCTCTAGGGGAATTTTTTCAAAACGCGGTACAAACGAACCCTTTGAGGTACAAACGAAAGTAAAGGTGGTACAAACCTCTAGAGACGAATAGGAAACAGCACCCCCAAGAAGATTTGAAAAATTCCCAAAATTGACGAAGTTACCTCTAGGGGATTTTTTTCAAAACGCGGTACAAACGAACCCTTTGAGGTACAAACGAAAGTAAAGGTGGTACAAACCTCTAGAGACGAATAGGAAACAGCACCCCCAAGAAGATTTGAAAAATTCCCAAAATTGACGAAGTTACCTCTAGGGGAATTTTTTTCAAAAGGCGGTACAAACGAACCCTTTGAGGTACAAACGAAAGTAAAGGTGGTACAAACCTCTAGAGACGAATAGGAAACAGCACCCCCAACAAGATTTGAAAAATTCCCAAAATTGACGAAGTTACCTCTAGGGGAATTTTTTTCAAAACGCGGTACAAACGAACCCTTTGAGGTACAAACGAAAGTAAAGGTGGTACAAACCTCTAGAGACGAATAGGAAACAGCACCCCCAAGAAGATTTGAAAAATTCCAAAAATTGACGAAGTTACCTCTAGGGGAATTTTTTTCAAAACGCGGTACAAACGAACCCTTTGAGGTACAAACGAAAGTAAAGGTGGTACAAACCTCTAGAGACGAAGAGGAAACAGCACCCCCAAGAAGATTTGAAAAATTCCAAAAATTGACGAAGTTACCTCTAGGGGATTTTTTTCAAAACGCGGTACAAACGAACCCTTTGAGGTACAAACGAAAGTAAAGGTGGTACAAACCTCTAGAGACGAAGAGGAAACAGCACCCCCAAGAAGATTTGAAAAATTCCAAAAATTGACGAAGTTACCTCTAGGGGATTTTTTTCAAAACGCGGTACAAACGAACCCTTTGAGGTACAAACGAAAGTAAAGGTGGTACAAACCTCTAGAGACGAAGAGGAAACAGCACCCCCAAGAAGATTTGAAAAATTCCAAAAATTGACGAAGTTACCTCTAGGGGATTTTTTTCAAAACGCGGTACAAACGAACCCTTTGAGGTACAAACGAATGTGAGGGTGGTACAAACGGGTACAAACGACTAGGAATCAGCACCCGCAAGAAGATTTGGAATATCTCAAGAAATGGCGAAGTTACCCCTTGGGGGTACTTCCGAAAGGCGGTACAAACGCACCCCTTGGGGTACAAACAAATGTGAGGGTGGTACAAACGGGTACAAACGACTAGGAATCAGCACCCGCAAGAAGATTTGGAATATCTCAAAAAATGGCGAAGTTACCCCTTGGACGTACTTTCAAAACGCGGTATAAACGCACCCCTTGGGGTACAAACGAAAGTGAGGGTGGTACAAACCTCTACGGACGTCCCTTTTTATGATGGCTTTGAAAGAATTAAAAAATGTTAAAGTGGGGTGCTGGGGTATTTTTCACCCCCTAGTAACTTTTCACCCCTTGGGGTACAAACGAAAACAAAGGTGGTACAAACGGGTACAAACGATGCTAAATACGATGCAATTGAAAGAAATAAAATTTTTGAAAGTCGGGTGCTAAGTTCAGGTAGGTCTTCATTCATCCCACTAAAATCGACCCGTGCATTTGTGACGTATCGTGCCATAAAATATCGTTAGCTTTGATTCAAGGGTAAAATCATGGGAAAAGATCCGAACGGACGTTCAACTCCACATGGATCAATTCATTCTATCTTATTCATCTGTATATCATAATAGAAGTCTGCTTTGAATTAGGGAACAGATTAAATAAACCCGGGCGATAAAATTAAGTCGCAGGTCAAATTAAATTTAGCTCGAAGTTTAACTAAAAATAAGTAGTTTCCGAACGACCACATAGGATAAGTGAAAATAGGTTAAGGCTGGCGCAAAGTTGCCTTTCAGATTAGTATTTTTAACTAGCAGTCTTGATAACAGAATTCGATTAAATTAGATTAAGGTCGGACAGATTAAGCAAAAATAAATAGATTGGAACGATAAAGCTCAGGTCAGTTCAGATCTGATTCGAACGAATGAAATGGCTGAATCGATCTCGTTAACCTTAACCATATCTTGGCGATATTATCGACACTCGGTTAAGCAGATATCGATAAGCAGCACTTAAACAGTCTTCGATTGCACCTATCGTTCACGAAACAAGAACAGCCAGAATTAGGTGCATGTTTACGAGATAAGAAAAATTGATCGGAAAATGTCCGATCACGTAGTCCGGTAATTTGCATGGCAATACACGGGAGGCAAAATTGGCCGCGTGAAAGGGTTGAAGCGATTCAATTGGTAATTTAATAGGAGCACCGAAATAGTCTGTCGGTAGGTCGAATAATGTAGCGGCGAGTAACCGTGAGGAACTGTTTAACCTCGACCCCCGGCCTTCTCGTCGACAGAGGGTTGGATAGGAGAAACCGGAAGGTGGGAGTTGGTGCAGACGCGAGACTGATCGATGAAGAAAAGTATGCTATTTCAGGAGGCTCGAGTGGTCGTGACGTGGGCGAAGAATCTGGTGCTCCACACGCTGTGACACCTTCTCGAGGGCTATCGATTCTCCGCTTGCATCAACCTTCTTCTCTTTTCTTCCTGCAACCATCATCCTTCTCTTCCTTTCCGTTCTACCCTCGCCTCGGTTCGTTTCGTTCGAGAAAACGTGCAACCCCGCCAGAAATTCTTATGTAAATCGATTCAGGGCGACGCTGTTGAGAGCCGTGCAGCAAAGGAAATGCCACGGATGCTACGAGACGTACGATCCGCAATACGTGTCGGTTATCTTCCCTCGGGATAAATCGATAAACGCCGCTGATATTAGAACCCTTCCCGCAGGAGAAATTTACAAATTCCTAACTTACCGGGTTAACAAATTTACACGGCTTCCAATTCTTATAGTCAGATTTCTTCTTGAATACTCAACCAGTTGAATCACTAAGTTTATGGAATCTGAAATTTATTTTCTGAAATTGTATAATTCTCACGTTCTTAAATTTCCAATTTTTATTTTCCAGGTCGGAACTCTCAAATTTCCAATTTTCCAAGTTCCCGAATTTTCACGCTCTGAATTTCCAATTATCCGAGTTCTCAAATTCCCGAATTTTCACGCCCCAAATTCCCATCTTTCCAACTTTGAAAATTCTCAAATTTTCACACCCCCAATTCCCCATTCTCCAAGTTCCAAAATTCCCAAATTCTCACACCCCCAATTCCCAATTTTCCAAGTTCCAAAATTCCCAAATTCTCACGCCCCCAATTCCAAATTTTCCAATTTCTAAAATTCCCAAATTCTCACACCCCCAATTCCCAATTTTCCAATTTCTAAAATTCCCAAATCTCACCCTCCAAATTCCCAAACTTAAAAATTCAAAAATACTGAATTTCCAAATGGCCCAAACTTAATTTAAAAAATTGTAAAATAAATTTCCCACAAGTATTTCAAACGATAAATGTTGAATCGAAAAGAAGCCAATAACCGTTCGAGTATTAAAATTAAATCGCGAGCGTTCGTTTCACTCGCGATATCATTCTTTGTTCTTCGGCTACGATCGTGAAACAGATTTTTATTCGATTCTTTTATTTCTAGCGAATAAAACGATGATACGATATCTACGTATAATTGACTGAAGATTCAAAAATAACAAATGGAACGAAAAAAAGATTAAAGATAAGAGGATGACAAAGAGGCGCGTTAGAGTTCAAAGGTTAACGTCACTGTTTGAACGCAGCCTGTTACTCATTTCGATTGTTAATTCATTCAAAGAACTAACAGATAAATCGATATTAATATCCTCGTATGTACAATCGCGTGATTTATTTCTCTACATTGTATTGTGGAGAATCTTTTACGGGATAGCGTATAATTAAAGATTTTTCAAAAGGTTCTCTTGCGATACTATGCTTCGTAAGTGGAGAGATGGAATACTTGTAGATTGTAGATGGAAAAAGGAACTGTTTCTGACAAATTTTTACCTCGTGGAATATGTGAGTGAGATCAGAGTGAATTTATAAAATTTCATAATTCTAAATTTTTCCTACTTTCAAATTTTAATTTTCCAAATTTGGAAGTTTCAAATTTCCCAAACTCTCAAATCTTTAAATTTGTAAATTCCTCAATTTCTTAAATTATCAAATTTGCAACCTTTAAATTTCCCAACTTCACATTTCACAACCCTCCTCTCAAAACAAATCACAGATGCATTATCCCTCAAAAAAAGAAAAAAAAATAATAGAAAAATCATTTCGCTTTTCAGTACACAAAGATGATCACGGATAAGAAAAGTGAAAACGCTTCCTAGCTCTCTCGATGGTTAATTGAAGTGATTCGATGTAGAAGTGGTTGCAAACCGGATGGAATGCGTATTGTTGAAGATCATCAAAGCCATTCCCGGAATAACCAAGCCCTCACTTTCACCCGGCGTCGTTTCTTGCCACGGTTCCCTGGGGATAATTAACGACCGGGCAGAAAAGCTCTCCGATACAGGGAGAGTTCTCTTCTTTCCTGCCCTCTGACTGGCCGCCGGCTCAACGAGCTAATTATTCGCAGACGATTGTTAATTAAATAAATTCCGTTTCTCTGCACCGTAGTTTGCCGCCGGAACGATTTTTCTTCCCTCGCGAATAGACCTATCACTATCGATTATCGGTACCTTATTGATACTCCACGATATATCGGTAATATGTAGTTTTATTAACCATTGAAGATAAAACTGACGAGGTGACTTGTAATTCTGATTTAATCTGAAGTTTATTCTGATTTAAATTTAGTCTAGCAGAAATTGTTATGATATAAATTCTTGTCTAAATTGCAAGCGTAACTCAAACTTGATCAAAGTTAACCTAAGGTAATCAAACCTAGACTGACTTTGACCTATCACAATCTAACCTAATACATAATATTAGCGTTCCACCTACTTATTGTTTAAACTTCAAATATAATTTAATTTAGGCTAACCAAACTTGTAACCAGGTTGAAAATCTTCAACATCAAATTTAAATTTTGATCCATTATTAACTTCGAATCCAGCCTACTCTACCTTCAATAAAAAAAATAACTGCATACTAAAATTATGTTACAAGTTAGGTTAAAATAAATTGATTTAAATAACAAAATTGCTCGTTACATTTTAATCAACCTCCATAATAATCGATAACACCTCTAAGGATCTAACTTATTCAGCATACCAGTAAATATCGAAAACAGGTTTGATTTGATGAAGCGCATCAACTTTCTCAAACGCGATCATTTAGCCGAATGCTAGATAAATTATAATGAAACATTCATGCTGCATGATTGATTAACAGCTAAAATAAGAAACCGGAGATAATCGATCATACTCGTGCGGCTATAATCGATCATGTATGATGTATCGAACGAGATCTAGAGCGCGAATCATTTTGACTTTAATCCATCTTGTTGGAAAAGTTCGCTTTCGCGTTTCACGCACTGTGGCAATTTTTGGCGAACCGAATACCCTTCTCCCGTAGGTTTTAGCCTCGTCATTGGTTTCATTATACAGAACTTTGGTCCTCGCATCTGTGTCTAATCAATCATGCGTTCATGAAATTCTTTCTCAGCGAATCCGTTAATAAGTGATCGAAAAATGATATGATACAGTAAGATTTCTTAATCAGTACTTAGAAAGTGCAGTGATCGATCAGTTCTTATTCGAATAAATAAAACGAGTATTAAAGCGATCCCATATATCGTAGGTTTTCACGTGAGATGCAGTTTAGGTTTCAATCGTGTTTATAACAAAGATATATACACATGCGAAAATTCTTATTCGTAAATCATTTGTATATCTACATACAACATGCAGCGGAAATATCTTTCGTCCAAAATGTTTAATAATGTGAAACACATATTCCATAGGTACAAAATACCTGAAATTTATAAATAACGGTGCAGTAATGTCAGCGGGACAAAAATTCATAGAACGCAATCCAAATAAAGAAAAAAAGAATCGCACGAATTATCGATGCAATATTGCATGTTTACTGCTGAAAGAACAACAATGTCAGTAAACATATCGTGTTCCAGCGTATTAATTACCAACGTTATCGATCTTTCAATTGTTTTTCAGTAACCATATATTTGCATCCTCCAGTCGACTGTCAGTCGTTGAATAACTGATAAAGGTATTAAAAATCGGGTATTATTGAAAAAGTTTTATCAATTCAGCTGTACTTTTCGTTTCATCAAATTTTAATGAAATCGATGTAAATTAATTATTGTTAATATTTTATATGTACTGTTACGTGTGCATGAAATATGATTATAATTTCACGCTTAAAATTTACTGTGCGGTATATTGCCACTCTTGAAATTCGCTAGACGATATATCGCCACTTTTGGAATTTGCCTCGCGTTATATTGCCAAGCTTAAGATTTGCTATGTGTTATATTGCCAAGCTTGAAATTTGCTATGCGCTATATTTCCACACTTGGAATTCACTACGCGATATATCGCCACTTTTGGAATTTGCCTCGCGTTATATTGCCAAGCTTAAGATTTGATATGTGTTATATTGCCAAGCTTGAAATTTGCTATGCGCTATATTTCCACACTTGGAATTCACTACGCAATATATCGCCACTTTTGGAATTTGCCTCGCGTTATATTGCCAAGCTTAAGATTTGATATGTGTTATATTGCCAAGCTTGAGATTCGCTATGCTCTATATTTCCACACATGGAATTCACTACGCGTTATATCGCCACTTTTGGAATTTGCCTCGCGTAATATTGCCAAGCTTGAGATTTGCAGTGCATTATATTGCCAAGCTTGAGATTCGCTATGCGCTATATTTCCACGCTTGGAATTCACTACGCGTTATATCGCCACTTTTGGAATCTGCCTCCCGTTATATTGCCAAGCTTGAAATTCGCTGTGCATTATATTGCCAAGCTTGAGATTCGCTATGCGCTATATTTCCACACTTGGAATTCACTACGCGTTATATCGCCACTTTTGGAATTTCCCTTGCATTATATTGCCAAGCTTGAGATTCGCAGTGCGTTACATTACCAAGCTTGAGATTCGCTGTGCGCTGTAATTTCCACTTAGAATTCACTACGCGTTATATCGCCACTTTTGGAATTCACTTCGCGTTATATTGCCAAGCTTGAAATGCGCTACACGTCATATTGCCACAGTCGAAATTCACCACGTTATACCGCCACTCCCTGTAGAATATAATTTGTATGCTAATCGCAAGAATGTTCCACTCCCACAATCATTTATTGCAATATAGTGAGAATCAACTGTACGTCACGTATTGATCTAGCAATAATCATGTTAGTTGTATTAGCAGGCTGATGTGGCACAAGTTTCGTGGCAAAACAATGAAAGCTGTTGATAGAATGTATCCTGCAATTAATCGTCGATATATTGGTGAAATTCATCCCCGATAAATTCACAGCCACGTCGCTCTGTCGCCTCTGGCGAACATTCCTTCGCGATGATGTTGCGTTGCCGCGAATCTCTAGTTTACATCGAGAAGATTTGCATAATACCAGGTCTGATTGCCAAACATCAAGAGTACGAAATCTCGAATTAGCACGCTCGTCTGAGTAGTAGTTATCGATATGCGCGTGACGCGTTGGGGAATTTAACAAACTAATTAGAAGGTGCTAGCTGATAATCGCAGGGACAATAGAACGATGTAACGTTGATCGTTTCTGCGATTATTTTGACGTATGAATCAATATCCTGATTGACTATCACTCGTCAAAGCCTGTCTTACTATAATATGTAGAGTATACTATGACAAGTCTGTATTGAAAACCAGACAAACTAACTGAAATTAAGTTTTTAAACTGAGCAAATAAACAGTGGTTGCATATTTAAGTTTCGATTAACACGTTCCTGTGTCACGTGAATAAAGGTAGGAGCACATTATTATCACGTCACATGAGGCCACGAGCAAAACACGTATTCCGATATTTGGCTTGCAATTTGTCACGTAATGACAAAGTAAAATCGTGTAGGTAATTTCTCTCGATATTCGTGTTTCTATCTCGAAGTTTCTAACAAGCGTTCAAAATTAGAAATCATATAGCAGTAAATAAGATTACGGGCAGAAACCATATCGTGATAGTCCATAATAAAAGAACCGTGATGATATTGCACTCGTTGTATCTTCACTTTCGTTCGCCCCGATATTTCTCTTTTAATTAAACGAAGCTTGATTAAAATTCTACCCTCGATAAACGACGTAATCCACGTGGCACGTAACGCGCTAATGATTTTAGCTCGTGGCAAGTACGTATGCGCCATTCCCGGAGGAAAATGTATCTCATAATGCTCTATTATCACAAGCTCGCGAGAAAAGTAAAGCTCCTTGGCTGGTACACGGTAAAGCACTTTGCTCGTCTAAGAAACGCATCGCGCTAAAACGTTCGCGATCAATTTACTTTCGACGCTATTCTTAGCGGCTTGCACGCCGCTAATCTTAGGGATAATAATATCGCGTGCTTGGATGCTCGTTGATGAACTCTAGCGCCTCGTCTTTGAAAAATGACGTCAAATACCGCTTTTCACCTGCTTGTTTTCTCAAAATCAAGAACGCCGTCCAAAAAGTCAACGAGCTCTTTCCTCCTCAAATTGATACCACAAATTCTTCTCTGTTTCGAAATCTTTAGATCTTAACATTTTCACAAGACTTAGGTTACTGTGAAAGATGGAGGAGAATGTAATTTGGGAACATGAAAGTGAGTAGTTCAAATATTGATATTCGAAGAACTGCATATGTATTTCTGTATCAAAGTTCTATTCCTATTCGACTAATCCAATTATTCGCTGGTTTAAGTCCAAACTTTACTATTATTATAAAACTGTTCTAAAAATACAATTTTCTATAATTATACAATTTTATATAATTATTTGCAGATTATCAAGGAAAAGTGAATACAATTTCGACCCATTAAATATAAAACATAAAATAAATATCGTATAAAATGTTCAAAATACACATTTGTTCTTGTGACAGCGTCTGCCATGCCGCCATTTTCTCCGTGCACGCTGTGCACAAAGTTATCGTTAAAATTCGAAATCCTTTTTCCAGCTTCCTGTATGGAACGTACACCGCAAACAGCAGCGTACAAATTCCAGTTTATCCATCAAATATAATGGCCGAAACGGGAAGACAGTTTCACCGGTTACCGGGGATTCGATTCTCGATAGCTCGATACGCGATGCAGCACGCCGACAGATCGCGGATGCGCCCGTAAATACAGACTCCGTATTTAATGGCTCGAATTTACGAAAAACCGTCGCGAACGATGGGAACGCGTCGCTGAAAACGGTACCATTGTTTCCCTACCGCCGCTAAAAATACCAAGGGAAATTTACAGGCAACTGGGAAAAAATACGAGACACAACAAGGGGGTGGGTAAAAAAAAATAGCGACGGACGTGTCTATTTGTAGAAGAACATATGGATTTCTAGAAACAGTGAATCAGGGATATGGTCTTGTTGTTTACGTTGCCAGAATCATTGTGGACGTTTATCGTGGGCCATTTAACCGGAAGATAAAAAGAGCAATGGAAAGACGAGGGGGAAGCCTATCAACGATTACGGCAACTTTTTCAACCAGACTAATTCCGCCTATGGAAACGCCTACGCGAAATTCATAGCTTATAGTGGTCGTGTCTCGACGGTTCTGCTTTTTGCAATAAATGCGGTTCGATGACCGCCGGAGGATCGATAAGGAGGATTCCAGGGGTGGAGAGATGATTCGAATTCTCCCTAGACTCTAAGTCGATTATGTTCCCCTTAAATTCTTTCTGAAGAATCCAAAATTTGACGCGCTGTGGGATTTGTTCCCGCGGGAGCCTGCGTGCGCATACGCACAGCTGCTGTATCTTGGTCTGCGCATGCGCATGGGTTTTATATACATTTTTCAATTTTAAAGTTCTAAAATACCAGTTTCAAAGTTGTAAACTTTCAACTCAATAAAGAGCAAAAGACCCGAAACATAATTCTAACGTTTCAAAGCTCTAAAATACCAAAATCCTAGCCACGAAATTTCAAAATACCAAATCCCTAAATTAAAAAATTTGAATCCCAAAAAATTTCAAAGTCTCGCAACTGCAAAATGTAGAATCATGGAAAGTATTGCGATATAGTCCGTGAAATGTTACAATGTGAAAATCGTTTGATCGAGAACGATTACATCGACGATCGTCGATTAAATCTGTAGCAAGGCGAAAATCGGGAAAGAAGATCGAAGGTGGCGTATTCGACAGAAATGCGAGGGAAAAATTGAGATTCCGTGAAATTTCCTTCGCTTGCAGCTTCGACGATACCCGACCAGGATCGCCGCTCTTGCAAATAGGCTTGCCGTTAATCCGACCGTGAAGATAATCGTTTTTCCGTTAGGGACGCCTTGGTTCACTTCCGGCATGTCGCATCGACGTGTCGCATAGATTCGATTACGTGTGCTGTCGCGTGTATCGACTGTCTTCGTGTCGATTTTATCAAATATCACGCCTTTAAAAATCGATTTACAACATTGCTAAATTATTTTCAATCACTTTTCACTATATCAAAAATATAAACTTTCAACATGAATAACAAAATTTAGTGCTGATGCACTGTTCGATAAATAAATTATCAACATAAATAAATAAATTATCAAGTTCAAAAAACTGATACCATTCATTTTACATATCCTGTGGTCCTAGCAAAACACCATTAATTTCAATGCAAATATAAATTTGTAAAACCTTGCTACTCTGACGACAGCAAATTTTTAAAACCATAAATGTAGATAATTTAATAAGCTATGTACTTTCTCGAGCTATGTACGATCTTATTAAAGAACCAATGGTTTGGTAAAATTTTAACGAAGTTATTCCACCCTGATAACGTGTCCCAATACGTTTGTAACAGACTGTATATAAAAGGGTTAAAAAAGAAACAGTAAAAAAGAAAATCGTCGCGTTCAATTTTATTTTACAAAGCCATCCCATCTGCGTTCAAAGTTTGAGTGCCACTAAGGTGGTACAGTACGCGATAAAACGGTGTATTGGATTCTCAAAACTTACAGAGTTCTCCGCAAACTACCTTTCTTCCGGGGTGGTGATCTCCGCCGCATAGTTTGTGTTCCGCAAAGCGTTTCGAACGGAACGGCGATCATAAGGCCGTAATTTTTGCGATTCAAAGAAATCCGACTGCGGCCGATTCTCTCGTGACTCGTAGACTCTTTTTCCCGACCGATCTCACGGGAATTTCTCGTAGCCTCTCCCTCGGTCCGGCAGAAACGAACGGAACGGGAAGAGGGGAAAACGGGAGGGAAGGGTAGGTACACTCGGATGAAACGTTCACTTCCGTTGAATAACGTGCACACTTGAAAATTTATTAAATTGCAAATCTTCTTGCAAGTCTTTGTTCTTGTAAATTTATAAATTTCTGAGTTTTCGAATTTTTAAATTTTTTAATTCATGGAGTTCCATATTTTGGTTTCAAGCTTTGAAGGTTTCAAACTTCTGAATTTCTAAAATCTAGATTTCCAAATTTCCCAAATACCAAATCTCCCAAATTCTTAAATTACTCAAATTCTAAATCCCCAAATTGCTAAATTTTCCAAATCCCCTTAACTCTGTGAATCCCCAAATTGCAGAAGCTAGCAAACCCCTACAATAGATCCGTAACTTCCCAAATCCCCAAATCCCAACGTCCTTAAATCGAACTAATCCCGAAATGTTGAGATTGTAGAATCGGAAAAAACGTACGGTATCTTTCCTTGGCAGCCATATTTTTTCCAGGGAAGCCAGATTTGCCGTTGACTGTACAGAACGGTTTGCCTGCGGGAACAGTCGGGTTCGCGACTTCCGTTCCAGCCAGAACCAGTCGGAGGGTTCTCGAATTGATTTCCTCTTTTCGCCGTAGGTGTTTTACGTCTGATTCGGCGCGGCCATAAATTCCAAGCTAACTTAACCGTTCGCTCGGAAAGCTTTCTTCGTTAATGCTTCGGGTCTCTCATGCTTCTCGGCCGTCCTCTCACGACCATGCTCTCTCTTTTTCCCCCCTTTCTTTTCTTCTTCCTTTCTTTCTTTCCGTCTACGCAAGCTGGCGTCGGTGACTGCTACCACGACTCCTTTTTCTAGGACCTTCGAATCTTCCACAGGAGCGAGTCCGACTCGGCTTATTATGCCGCTCAATATTCAACGGAGAATATCGCGAGCGAGAAAAAGGCTGGCTCCGTTAGTTATGCGCATAATTTTTAGGGGTCCTCGCCAGGGACATTCGATTCGATCGAGCCGGACGTTCTCGCTTCTCGATGGTCGTTTAATGGCTGGGAATATTGCGGTATTTCCGTTCCAATTCACCGACTACGGTAATCGGTCAGATTTTTCGAAATGAACATAAGCTGTATCTTCGTCTTCTTTAAACTTTCGTGAGATTTTAATTAAAAAGCTACCTGTTCCTCTGCAATTTACTTTTATTTGATTCAATTTTAAATGTGTTATTCTTACGTCGTATAAATTTGAAACAACTTATGATTTCAAGTTTCAGTGATTTTTATTCCGATTAATATCAAAGATTTATTATGAAAGCGAATCTCCGTTAACGAGACATTTAAAATTAAAAGCTTGTTCACGTTCCATAAAAGCTAAAAGAGTATGAAATCTGATTTCTTTTTTAAATTTACTTTCGTACTAAGCGGCCCGTATAGTCGGTGATAATTATCTTCTGAATCGTCGTAACGAAACAGTTGATAAACGACGCCGAGATATTTTCGTAAACAGAATAGAGTGTAGCGGTTTTGTAGTTGCTTTGTCCGCTTTGACAATAGTCCATAGAAAAAGGGGGCTATTTCGAAACACCCCTAACCTTGGAACCGCTCCAATTACATGCTCGATAAAGAGAGAACGACGGGATACTGATCAAATGCCAAGTACCAGGCAATTCGCGCGACTGCTGAGTATTCGAGGAAATCGAGGATTCGTAGACAAACGAATCACGTCAGCACGAAATATTTCTCAGCCCGATAAATTGGATCTATTCTGATTGATCTGTCAATCTTATCAATTCATTTCATGGTATTTGTCGGACGAATTGCTTTCAAGTTCTCAAATACTGCAGTTCGTGTATATTTAACTTCGATGAACATCTTTCTTGTATATTGTAAATAAATTTGTCAAAAATAATAATTTGTGTGGTAAAAACAAGTAACATTACTATGCAGTACGTGTATATTTTTATTTAAAATCATTCGATGGTGAACACCTTCATATCGTAAGTTAGTTAAAAATAGAATTTGTAATTAAAATAATAATTTTGATAAAAGCAAGTAACACATTACTATGCACGTAATGCACTTAATATGCACCTAGGATATACAACGTGTGTTAGGTACAATATTAATATGTACCTAAATAAGTAAATATCAATGCAGTATCTCGAATATTGCCCAAGCTCAAATCTCTCCGAAGTTTTCGTACTTTTTAATTAAAGAATCGCATCTCGGGATAAATGAAAAGGAATAAAAAAAGAATGGCTCGCGGGTTTAACGCGAATCGAGTGTTTATCACTCGGAAAGTTCCGACAGCGAAATACCTCGAAATGTCCGTTCTCAGTTTATTGTTCCAAGGTGAGGGTAACTTTACCGATGGCGAGCCACCGGCGGCGTCGCTGCCTGTAAATTAGCCTTATTCACGATCGTTCTGGGTTACGCACGCGGACGGAACAACTTTTAGCCGTTATGCCAGAAAATTGAGCGAGCTTCGCCGACACGTCCAGCCATTAGTCTAACGAATTTGAATCGCAAAGCGTGCCATGAATACCAGCCACAGGATGTGGCCGCGCTGGTAGTCTCCCTGCTCCCGTGTAACCTGCATTACTGCTACGTTCTGCCAGAACGGTCCATCGCGATAACTGGTCAGTTTGCTAGCCACCTCGTCAACCATTTAATACCTGTCGACCGATTGTCAGCTGACACTCCATTCCTTTTAAACGGTATTAACACGTACCGGATTGACGACGCACCGTTATTTATGCCATGCAAACGCCGATGCATCTTACGCTTCCTACCTGCTATCTATGTAGCGCAAATTCTGACGCACCACCATATACGTCATACGTTATCTATGCGATGCACACGGTGAACCTGCCATACGTGTACGGCGTTATCTATATCGATGATAGGCAGCTCGAGCGAGCTCGTCGAGCTAGTCACTCGTACCGGGAATATTGAAAGTGTAAAGAGAATCGGGGGAATCTTATCACAGCCCTGAGAAAATTCCACGGAAGCGAAGATGAATTGCGGAGGTTCCACGAGATTATACAACAGTCTTGCACCTATGGAATATAGAGGACCGGGAAGTTTTTACGGAGGGCCTAGGGATACTGTAAGATTTTGGGAGCCCTTGGACGCTCCTGGATTTTTAGTTGGTCCTAGAGATATTTATGGAAATGGTCTGAAGGGAATTTTGGAGGAGTGCCTTAGCTGAACTTTGAGATTTCAGGCAGGCTCAGGAGTATGTTAGAAGATTCTAGGCACTCTAGGGGAATTTTAGGAGATCCTAGATGTCCTTGGAAGATAGGACGCCTAGTAGACTTTTATAAGTTGTGGAAGATCATTGTATTTGAAAATGTATCTTGATTCGTAAAAGACTTAAAAGCTCTCACTTATAAGACAACCTTGATGACGCACCACATACGTCTTCAATATTAACTGCGATATAAATTCTGACGCACCATGTGTGTCCTACGCTATCTGTACGATGAACATAACACCTTATGCGTCTTACTAAAAAATGCAACGAAACCATTTCTGAGTTTTTGCAAACTAAATGTTCATGTACATAGATAACCTGTTAGCTAGTTTTATACTTCGCACGGTAAATGGTGATCCGATTTTAAAATTTTCTATCGATTTGAAAGTTTGCGACGCAGAACCTAGCTGCGAAGAAATGCGAAGTTACATTATTTTTTCACGGAACAGCCGAAGCGTTAAACTGTACACGACGAGTGGTTGCAACGGCAAGTCCTGGATATAAACTTTTCCGTAGCTTGAAAGCGGGACTCGACGAACTACTTACTACACTATAACAACACGTTGTTACGGTATACGCGAACGGTACTTCGAGTATGAACGTACGATCGAGCCTCTACAAATACCGTTCGAGGTTAATCCGGTTCCGTCTTATAGGATTATGCCTGCCGGATCGATGATTATCTTCTGCGGCTCATAATTCTCTTTCATAATTTCCCACCGTGACTTCGCGGTGCTTTATTAAATGCTCGTCGGCCAGTCATTTTCTTAATGACTTTGTTCTCAACGAATGGATAAAAAGAGAACTGAGATACTTCAATTTCATACTTGTAATGGGATATGAAATTTGTACAAATTTGATTAGTAAGAAGAAAAAGTTTGCAACTTCCGTAACGATTAATATCGGAATAAAAACTGCATACGGTGATGCATATCCGCATGCACAAAGAAACATTTTCAATAAGCGACTCGCACAAAAGAAACGGAGTGACTGATCGTGTAATCCCTACCGGAAGGACATGACTCATGGACGAGTCGAATTAAAGACAACATGTTAATTATTGTCCGGACAGAAAGGATAAGCTACTTGGATGAAAATTCGAGACCGTGTCTTTTCGGTCAAGTGGTTTGATTAATTGAGCCATCCGGAAACGAACTTTATCCCTTTGTATTCTTAATACACCGAATTAATATCTTCTACATAATATCACCTATGTTCCCACGCATGGACATGTAACGCGTTGTATCGCACGATCAAACGTTATGTCTTCACACGAACATGGAGGATACGGAGAGAATGTATAGATGAATGTATTAGCAATCTTTAAGGATTTTCACGAGAGTAACAAGGTTACTTTTGGTCAAATGGGATTGTAATCTATTCTCATTCTCTTGGTCCGGTTCGATAGATTCATAAAGTTGCTGTGGTCGGCGGTAATTGGGATTACGGTGAAAATGGGGCAAGAATAAAAGGATTAGAAGTGAACGGGGCTGGGTGAAGGTAATACTAGCGAGTACTTCTAACGCTTCTAACGTGACATATGATATGTACGTGCACCGTATCGAAGATCTACTCACGAATTGTCCGTGTTACATAATAATTAATTGCACGAATCGTTCGCGATCTTGTTCGAATTAAGCGTATCTTTCGATCTCCCTTGTCTTATTGTGTTTCATCGAGAATACTTCGTTCCTTTATCAGCGTTGAAAGTATCTGTTCCGCGTTTGGAGGTTGATTTAACGCCAACGCACAACTTTATGAAATATTCGGCGCGAAATTACTCCCTAAACGTTCCGTTAATTACATTTTACGAGCTCGACGAAACAGCCACCGCGATACTTTGTTTTCGCGACAAACAAATGTTTAGCCGCGGATGCGGAACACGGGCATAGAACGTGCCACGTTCCGAAGGTACATTTTGAGTTTCGTGTTGGACAATAGTTTTCACGGTTATGCCGTTGCGAGTCGACCCATTGTTACGGCTATAGAACAAAGACTACTCAATTTCCGTGCGGGTAATATTTGTTGAAGCAAGGAAAATCAGGCTATCTCAATAGAAAGCTTTCGACTTTCGACGGTAAACGAGATCCTCGCGGGTGGACGCGGTAAAATTAGATTTTGTTTTTACGACCGAAAGTTCTGCTTAAACGGCGCATACCTTTGTATCTTCCGGCGAACGGCCGTCATTTCCAGTTAAATACAATCGAGGATATTTTTATCTTTTTTAATGCCAATGTTAAATTATCAGTACAATATGAACGGCTTTCATGGAACTTTCTTTGTTCCTTTACCGAGTTCACCAGGTACAACCTGGTGTTTATTCTCGAATTACTTTTATTATTGTTCGCTTGGCAATTAAATTCGCCAATTTATCTTTATAGGCAGATTCGTGCAGACTATTGCAATAACGAAGTGGAAACCAAGTGGATATCATTACTTGTTAAATTACGAGAAACACTGCACGCTATATCGTCATGCACTGATTTATAGCGCTAAAAAACCGCACGTTATATTGCTACATGTTGAATTTAAATATGTTAAATTACCATGTGTTATATTGCTACCCATTGAATTGCAATGTGATGTGTTATTACGCGTTACATTACCTCGCGTCATATCACCGCTTATTAAATTATGCGCTACATTGCCGTACATTAAATTACCATGCGTTATATCGCCATTCGTTTAACTACAACGCACATTAGTACGTATTAAATGACCGCACGCTATATCGCCATCCATTAAATTACCACATATTATAGTACTACACGTTATATCGCCACTCGTTATATTGTCGATCGGTAAATCACAACTACTTGTTACATCACCATCTATTATATTACCACATGTTGTAATGTCACGTCTAAAATCACGATTTAAAATGTCTCTCGATATATTGCCGTTTTTCATTTTACCACATTTTACACTGCAACAAGTTGAATTACAACACGTAACACCGTCAAGCATTGAATTATAACGAATTAAGTTACTTCGCGCTATATCGCCGCTTCTTATATCGCCGGACCTTATAGTCCTACACGTTAAGCATTAAGGACAGAATAATTGAATAAAAACAATATATTACCCATTTTCAGAATTGCTAAATGATGCTTTTCCGATTTTGGCAATATAACGAGAGTTTACTATAAACTTAAATACAGAGGCGTGAAATTCAAAATAAACGTTTCGATGCTTATCGAAATTCCCGTTTTCACGACATTTAGGCAAGGAAAAGCTACCGTACGTAAAATGCTCAGTTATAGTAATCGGACCGGTCTCTTAACGAGAATCGGAATTTCGCAAGAACAGCACAAGTAGTCCGTGCACTTTCTCTTTGTGCGCGGTCAGGTACACTTTAACGAAAGCGTAAAAAAAGAACTTCCGTGGAATTGTGGCAATGAAAACGTTATATCGGCTCGTTTCGCCGTTAACGTACAATCGAGTCGGTCCCTGGCTTACTAACGAGCGTTGCCGTTGTGTAATATCGTGTGTGTGAAAGTTCGCACGATCGACACGTTCGATTAACAAAAAAAAAATGTTCCCGATATTTCTCTTTCAGAAGTTAACGAAATATTGCTGTTTCACGCGAAACGATCCACTTACGTGATTTGCGAATATTGATGTATCATGTGCATTCTTATTGCATGCGAGAAGAAACAGTGTCACGTATTGAATTGCATTTCGATTGTTCACTCGATGATCAGCACTTTTTTAATACGTGTCTTCTATAACGAATTAACTCGAGGTATATACAGATACTTGTTACATTTACAGAATTTCAGATAAAATAGCTCGGAACGAATGAGTCATAGCTTCGTAAAAATTTCGCGAAATTCTTTTCAAGAGCAACATACATTAACGAAGAACCCATTCTTGCCGTTACGATCGTGACCTAATTGCTGAAACTTTTCTCAAAATAACTGACACTGTTTAAATAAAACGAAACCTCGATCAATTACCAGTATAACCCGTAACAATTATAAAGGATTAAGATTAATAATTAACTTTTAATCGCCTTAACGAGCTTCATGAACTGATTATACTTGCTAAGGTGATTAAAGCTAATATTTTCAGAGCGCCAAGTATCGACTTTTAATCGCGCACCACCGAACGAAAATGGCAATTGATCGCGCGCTGAAACGATCGCAAATGGTCCTGTCGCACGACGATACCAAAAAACAAAACGAGATAACATTTTTCTGATCGGCCGAATTTTGTCGCGCAATAGTAATTGTCTGACTATGCAAATTCCATGGGTTCGGTTCTGTGAAATTCATGATACGTTAAGCATACATTTGCTGGACTATGTTCGACCGATTGCATCAGGGGCATATTCTCGTATCGCAATTGCCACGTCGATTCGTTACCACCACAATCGGTGGACGATGGACAGGTGCATAAGCAACTGCTATTCGCGATCGTTTTCGAACGCGATAATATCCGACAGTGGTAACACGTCGATATTCTGCAATAACAGACCGTACAATCAACCATAAAGATCGTAACAGATGGAATTCTGTAACCGGCTGACAAAAATTGTCCATCTGTTTCTCTTAATAACAGCCATCGGGTGGAGTTAGTACGGAATTAAACAATTACACCGAACCTCGCCCTTTCAACGTGAAACGCGAACCAGATGTACATCCGACTGTGGACTTCCTTTTGTGGAGAAATAAGCGGTGAAAGTCGAACATTTGGGGATTGTGGGATTTGGGGTTATGGGAATTTGGGGTTTTTCTATTTGGGAATTTTGGAATTTGAGGATGTGGAATTTGGGGGGTGTGGAATTTGAAGGATGTGGAATTTGAGAATTGTGGAATTTGGGGGATGTGGAATTTGGGAGATGTGGAATTTGGGGGGGTCTGGAATTTGGGAATTATAGAATTTGGGGGATGTGGAATTTAGGGAATGTGGAATTTGGGAGATGTGGAATTTGGGAATTGTGGAATTTGGGGAATGTGGAATTTGGGGGATATAGAATTTGGGGGATGTGGAATTTGGGAGATGTGGAATTTGGGGGATGTGGAATTTGGGAGATGTGGAATTTGGGGGGTCTAGAATTTGGGAATTATAGAATTTGGGGGATGTGGAATTTGGGAGATGTGGAATTTGGGAGATGTGGAATTTAGGAGATGTGGAATTTGGGGGATGTGGAATTTAGGGAATGTGGAATTTGGGGGATGTGGAATTTAGGGAATGTGGAATTTGGGAGATGTGGAATTTGGGAGATGTGGAATTTAGGGAATGTGGAATTTGGTAGAAGTGGAATTTGGGAATTGTGGAATTTGGGAAATGTGGAATTTGGGGGATGTGGAATTTGGGGGATATAGAATTTGGGGGATGTGGAATTTGGGGGATGTGGAATTTTGGAGATGTGGAATTGGGGGGGTCTGGAATTTGGGAATTATAGAATTTAGGGGATGTGGAATTTGGGGGATGTAGAATTTGGGAGATGTGGAATTTGGGGGATATAGAATTTGGGGGATGTGGAATTTGGATGATGTAGAATTTGGGAGATGTGAAATTTGGGGCTTGTGAGATTTGAAAATTGTGGGATTTGAGAATTGTGAAAGAGCCCTTCACAAGATCCCTTCTCCATACCCTCAAACATCACTTCCCCTTCCACCTATAAACTTTCAAAATCACCCCATCAAAAAGATCCAAAAACCTTGCATACAAACGCATTACAAAAACTACCAGCTCCCCATCATGCGATAAGTACATAAATGATCCGTCATCAAGGGGTTAACGTAGAAAAAGCGCCTCTTCTCAAACAAGAGTGCCAGAGAACAATTTTTATTTGCTTCGTACGTAAACAAGACCGGTTCCTTATGAGCCGTGACCACCGCCTTCCATTAATGAGCTCTTTCCGTAGTACGCGTGTAAACACGCCACGTGTTTAGCCCGGCAAGTGAAAGAACAAGTCTTTTAAAATAGAATCGAAGAGTAGGGGGGAACGTTTTCAAGACGAGTTTTGCGAGTGCAGTGCACGGGAGAGCCAAGTATTCTCGAGGGAGTCTTGTAAGGGTCGTATATTCGCGGTTATCCGCCACGTAAACGTTGATACAACATTGTTATGTAAAAACTACGTTCACCGAGTGAACCCCTCTCGCTGTGTTGTAATTTATTCGATGTCTCGTGAAACGGGACAGGGATACGGTACATGAATTTTGGGACACGGGTATTCGAGATATTAAATTGAATATATTACTTAGTAATATACATGAACAGCAATATGGAAAGATGAATGGCAAGATTAAATGGATCGACGATATATAGGGTGCTTACAGAGTAGTTATGGTACTTTCGGATGAACGTAGATTTTTCGGGGAAATTTTAGATTTTGAGTATTGCAAGTTGAATTGGTATTTGCAAGTATGACTTGTTAAATTTACTGATTTGGGAAGGTGGAAGATGTAAAGAAATTCTAGATTTTCTATTGGATAATTTGGGTTTGGTAGCTTGACAAGTTGATGAAGTCAGAATTTGGCAACTTGATAGGCTGACAGTTTGACAAGTTTACAAAATGTTATTTTGACATCTTGTTAGATTGTCATTTTGAGATGTTGACAAAATCTTGTCATTTTGACATTTTGACAAATTGACATCTTATCATTTTGATATCATGACATTCTGACATTTTAACATCTTGTCATTTTGACACCATGACATCTTGTCATTTTGACATCATGACATGTTACCATTTTGACATTTTAACATCTTGTCATTTTGACATTTTGATATCATGACATTCTGACATTTTGACTTCTTGTCATTTTAACATCATGACATCTTAACATTTTGACATTCTGACATTTTAACATCATAACATCTTGTCATCTTGACGTCATGACAGTTTGACAACTTGACAGTTTATTGAGTATTAAAAAATTAAAAAAAAAAAAAAATTAGAAATAAATCCCGAAAGAGGCCACCTCCACAAAAGCCACGAGCCCGCTAAACATGGAAAGTATAAATCAAGGAATTAGAGGCACGTATCGACATGATGAAAGAGATAAAAGAGTGACAGTCCTTCGATCGGCGTACCTTGAGCGAACAATAGACCCGTGCACAGAATTTCATATCGTTCCCGCCGTAAAAAGTCGTGGCCTCGCAAAGAATCCCCATCTTTTTCCAGATGTTTATTTTACTTTCGTGGAGTGTACCGATCCCCTAATTGTTTCAAGCGACGCGTTCGAAAGCGGGAAAAACGTGAAGGAAAAACAGACCTCGGAGAAAGAAACGATAACGTGGTTTTACGAGTAGTACGTGACACGGTCGGATTTCTCAGCAAGAAAAAACGTGCACGATTCGAGCCCTCGATCGCTTTCGGAATATTCTACCAGCATGAGAAAAATCCGAGCGATGGGTGTTTTTTTCCACGATTTTTAACGAGGTTCCCGCATCGGTCATGCAGTTTGCCTTGATCCTGAGTCCGTTTCGAGAAATGGAACGCGTCGATCGTGTTCCACGTTGCGGATCGAGAGTGCTGGCCTCGGAAATCGCGTTTCAGACCCGTATTTCGCCTCTTCTCGCTATTCAC
Source organism: Megachile rotundata (assembly GCF_050947335.1). Lineage (NCBI taxonomy): Eukaryota > Metazoa > Arthropoda > Insecta > Hymenoptera > Megachilidae > Megachile > Megachile rotundata. The sequence goes on along the minus strand of NC_134987.1, from coordinate 8,240,821 downwards.
TGGGTCACGATATATCGTAAAAGCAGAGACTCCCTCTCTTCGGTTAAAAAGCCAGACAGAAGCGCCAATAGGCAACGTTAACTTTTGACCGCACTGCCCACAAAAAGCCTGTTCGTACCGAGAATGGCCGTTCTCAGACTCGATCTACTTTCGAAAAGAAACATCAAACGCCGGTTTTGCCTGGCAAAAACGCCCGAATCTAACCCTTTGCCTTTATCGACTCTTTGATGCACCGGAAACTTCTATAGGGTCTTTCGTAATTCGAATAGGATATAAGACTGGTTTTGATACTACGGTAGACTCTCGTTATATTGCCTTTTATATCGCTGACGATTTGAAGGCTTGGAATTTTAGAAATTTAACAAGTTTGAATACTTAGGCATTTGGGGGAAACTTGCTAATTTGGGGATTTCGAGATTTTTAAATTAGAAAAATTTGGAAATTCAAAAATTTAAAAATTTATGGTTTAAGGTTAAGAAACTTGGAAATTTGGATAATTGCAAATTTACAGTCCGAGGTGAAGAAACTTAGAAATTTGGAAAATTCAAAATTTACTATTCCGTATTCTTGTTTCAAGAAACCTACGCGAATTGAGTGAATTTCATTTTCATTAAAGAGGAAATAAAATTAATCCCTTTTTGAAGTACGCGTTTCAAAGCCGTCCAGAGCCTTTCAGAGCATAAAAATTATTCTCTGGAAGGGTTCGCACCCGGCAATTTCTAATAGTTTTTAACTGGGCCGTGAAAGACTAAAAGATCTCCGAGCCTACTTTTAAATGTTTCGTAGTGGACGCGATAGCGTGCGCTCTCTAGCATCTTATTTCAAAACTTCTTAAGATTAAATTTATTCACAGATCGTATTATCCAATACTGTTGCATTTGCTTTCAGTATTTGCAATTGAGAGTAATTGTGTAATTTGAATTGTAAATCGAGCAATATTCATTAATGGTGGTTAGAATGAATATTCCAGAAACTATCTAATTAACTATTTAATTTTCTTTTAATTTAACTAATTGTATCTCATTAATTATATCGTTAAAGGTATAATTTCCTCGGGCCAGAAATATAACACTGTCATACATTTTATTGACTTCGGGTTTAATACGTGCACGTATACTACGATCATGCATGATAATCATTCTATACATTCAAACACGATACTCGGCAAACACGGCAATTAACATAAATATAGCAATTTTATTATGTTGGAGTTAGGAAATTGATGGCTTATAAGCGTATCTGCCTTTCAAATGAAACAGCAATTTTACACTTCGATATTCCGATGCAGAAAAATAGAGTAAAAATATTTACATTGAATTTCAAACAAAGATCAAAATCAAGCATCCTCGTAGCGGAAAAAATGGAAAAACATATAAAAATCATAATAAGGAATCGTGGTAATTCACGGTAGTGTCCTATAAGAAATAAAATTGAATGATCCCTGTAGCAATTTGTCCCATTTTCCTGAACCTCGTACGTATCCAAAAAAGGAAGGAAAAACGCGGCTAGGCGTGAAATATCGATTTAGACGTTTCACAAAAGCGGATTCACCTTGATCCGTTTGCTGGACGTTCTTTGATAGCAACGGACAGCTCGATCTTTTTTTTTCTCTATTCCTGGCGGTCGAGGGACGACAACGATCGAAACGAACGGTTAGAAAAGCAGCCAGCCTCTCGCTACGGTTTTTATTGTACGCGTTCGTTACAAGAAACATCATCTCGTATTGTCCGTGGCCGCTTATACCCGGATCCCTCATCTTTCCACGAAGAAAAGAAATGTATTCGTTCTGTTCTTTAATCGACCTTGACCGTGCTTTGCTCGATATCCACGACAATGGATCGCGGTCGAGACGTAACCGTCCCCTCTAAAACGCCTCCTTTTCGAGCCTCTCTCGACCAGAGGACCTCGCCACGAAACTCTCCAACGGAACAACCAACGCTGATAAATCACGTACTTTTTTCACAAGATTCCTCAATCAACATATTTCACCGTTACAACGTAACTATTAATATCGAACTCCTGCTACGAAACTCGAAACGCCATTTTCGAGAATTGAAACATTTGTATTTATTATTTACAGAACCCTTTTGATCATATAATCAGTATACGAACATGTTTGTGAAGACAAAATACCAATATGGCGGCAGAACTAGTACAGGCCGAGTGCGCATGCGCGAATCAGTAAGTACCCGTTTTGTATTATTAATACAAAAGCGTTTAAAAACACTACATTACAAGAACTCCTTACTTCAAGTTAATAAATCTAAAGCGAATGTTATTTTAGTAAACATATTCAGTAGATGTTTATTCAAAAACCGTGAAATACTTGAGACGTGTTACGATGCTTAAGAATCAGGCAAATTGCATACAAATATTCGTTACAAACGGTTTTGTTTGTATGATTAAACAGCATGGAAAAGTAGATGAAAAAAGAAAGGATCAAACAGTAGTGTTCCGCTACAGTGAGTTTTCAATTAAGAAATGTTATCCACGGAGAATTGCGGTCCCGTAGAAGGTTAGTTTCGTTACAATTAATCGCGCAAATTGAAATTCATGGCGAACGTACTATTCCGTTGGCGGGTCGCGAGAGTAACGCGGCCTTTCAGCCTCGTTCCTACTAAAGATACTCTATCATTTAATTATTTTATCCGTTGCCCGACGTTTTCGCGGCGAAACACGAAACAGGTAGTTCCATCGAATCGAATGAACGAGTTGATTTTCAGGTTTTCCTTCAGCAAACTATTTCACGGAAGTCGGTAATGAACCGTTGCCTTCGTTTCTATTCACAAGTTTTTCTTTTTTTTTACCGCGCTGGTAACGTCACAGAAATTACTCCGACACTGTGTTATTTCTCATTATTTTCCTTCGTGCTCCAGTCAAGGATGAATAAAATTAAAAAGTAGATGTGTGAGGTTTTTGTTGCTACAGTTTCTTATGAACTATTAAATGCATACGTTTCGCGCTATCCTTGTATCGAAATATTGGAATTATTTTACTATCCAATTTATACAAATGTTGAAAAATGGTGTCGCTTGATACACATCCTGAAACAGTTATTGGAAAACAACTTCCCAAAGCCTTACGACATATCCCCGTCTATTCTCTCCATTGTCACTTACGAAATACCCACACAGCTCGACCTAGTTTCTGGAAGCACCCTGTACATCGTTTTTCTGTTCAGAAGCCATAAACTGTACTGCATACTAAGTTCGGAAACCACTAGGTATATTCTAACTTTCACTCTCGAAAGATCAACAACAAACATACTGCCAAAGCACCAATATCGAAAAAAAGGTTGCGTACAGTTTTCATGGAGTCACCAAAATTGACACCATACTCAAGTTAACACTAGACCTTCAACTCTCATACTTTTTAAACAACACTTACATAAAAGATCTGATAGTTTTTCAAATTTTGAGACGTATTTTTAAGAAGGCCTCCTGAAAGTTACCAAAAATAATTTGAAGACATGAAAGGAGAAAATAGGAAAATGATTTTCGTAATTAGTTAAATCGGCCGATAACGATCATATCTGATTAGCATCTATTTTACGCGTCATCGATGCGGTTGAATTTTCGATGCGTGGGTATTTTTAGCGGAATAGGCCGCGATGTCGGTCTCTCGTCCGCGCGCGCGCGAATATTCCGCGTCGCTCTGCACAACGTAACCACGGCCCGTTGATTTAATAATATCGAGACGCGAAACAAAAGGTGAAGTGGAGAATCGATAGGGGACGAAGAACCACCGAACACAAAGCATTTATCCTTTGATGCGACTGCTACCAATTAAACAGCCTCGTCTGACCGGCTACGAGTGCACTTCGCGCGACAACTTTGTAAAAAAAAAAAAAAGAAAACGCGACGTATCCAGAGAGCTAGCTCAAAGCGTGGAGAACGTCCCGTCACGACTTTCACGACACAATTAATTCACAGGGGACGAGAAGGAGGTGGAACGGAGCCGACAGCGTGAGCTCTCGACGCGAAAAAAGGGAAAAAGCATCGGTGATATTGTGTAGTGTTCCCGAGTAGACACAATCGTTGAGAATCAAAGGTAACCGTTCATTAATTAATTACGGGTGTAACCTCGTGACAGCACTCGAAACAAGCACGAAGTAAATTCGCAACCGGCGATGAACACGTCGTTGTACGTACCTCGAGCGTGAAATCGTATCTCGATTTGTAATTGATCGAAGGAGTATAAAAACGTATTGGTGCGACAATAACGCGCGAAATTTGATTTTGTCCATTTAAAGTTCGGGTGTCGAATCATTTTGTCGAATTTATTTAATTGTACAACGGAACGTTAATTATAACATAACAGAAAGCTGTTACGAAGGAAGAGCAAAAAGTAAAAGATAGGAGTATCGCTATTGCGAGGGTGCACATCCGTTTAATAAAAAAAAAAGCGATATGTAGAGGAAGACATCTCTCATTGATCGGTGAAAAATTTCACGCAGTAAGGATTTCGTGACCGTGACTTTTAGCGAATAAAAGTAAAGACATAGTACAGGATAGGTATCGAACGGCGGGTAGGGATTGCGTGGATGCGAAGGATAAAGCAGAAAGAGGAGGCGGAAGGGTGCGGTAGACATATTAGACGAAGTGACAACTCACCTTGTCTGAGGGTATGTTGCGCGAACTCATCGTAGATGGTGGCGAGGGTGTCGCAAGGAATCCAGAGGCCGTCCGTAATTTGACCCAAAGCCGACTTTTCAAATGGCACAGGTATTAACAAACGGTGACAGCAGTGAAAAGCCAGTGCGACGCACAACTCGATGAAAACACACTCACGCACAGCTCACTATTCCGGGACCATTTCGGCCCGAGCCTTCGCTGCCCGATCCACTCACTCCGACACCTGTCGTTACTTGTACATGTCGGGCGCAAAGTATTTGGGTAACATCTTGCAGATAATGCACGGAATACGCTCTGTAGTATGCACCGCACGCACCCACCGTCCCAGTCTCAGAGCCAAACACATAAAATGGCGATCCTGAGACGATGCAGCCTTCTGGGGAAGCTTCGGTCACGGAGTACACGAATGAACTAGTCACCACCTTCGATGCTCACGACAGGTGGAAGTGGAAAGGGCGTTACCGCCACGCTCGGATTATTTTGGTACTACTCCTGGAACTGATGTATACTTCGTTCCACAACAGCAATAGTAGTCCTGCGCATCTCGGTTGGATTCAGAAGACTGTTTATTACTAGCGTTGTGCTCATCTATCGCCTGTTTCTTACTTCGTGTTCACATATACGGTGTACAAACATAAACAAGTTCTTAAGTTGCCAAACCCTCAAATTCCCAAATTTCTAATTACACCATTGAATAGCAAGAATTATATTTCTCGATAAAGATATGCACGATCATACTTCATATAAAAGACTTATTCAGCTTCTTGTTAGTTAAATTTAACGAGACGAATATACTAAATAAAGGATCACCATATATACACATTCGAATTCGTAAATGTCAGAACGCTTGCGCCAGTCAGAACCAATCAGAAGAGATCTGTGCAGAAAAACTATCATTTAGCGTTACGGTTCTCTTCCGAAATAAAGAATCCGACAAACATGCGAATAAAGCTTACCACGAATTTTATTATTGTTTTTTCGTGATTATCGTTGTATTTTTTTTCACACAGTTGCGCGTACGTTCTTGTAATTTTATTGTTACGTTGTTTATAATAAAATATTTGACGTTAATTGACGTTCGTTTTCATTGCGGATACTACCTTACACCAGTGCTACATTAATATTAATACATAACCTGTTTGATCTTTTCTTGATCTTTGACAGTTTATATACGAATGATATTCTGCTTTACTTAAGCGTTGATTTGCATGTAGATTATTGTAAATTATATATGAGGCTGTAAACGCCACGGGTATCTGATGCACAATGAAATTGATGTGATATAATTGTTTATTAGAGTATTTTAAAAAATGTCCGCAATTATAGATGACAAAGTGGTTGCCGGAGCAAAATCAGGAAATGCTGTCAAAGAAGATCCTATTGTAGCTCTGACGGTATATTTATTGTTTCGAACATGGAATTTATGTAATGAAAGAAGTTTCTTATTTTCTGGTCATGCATAAAAAATAACGTTTTTAATTTTTTTGTAGTTTTATCTAAATCTTTTTATTTAACTATACTTTTTAATACCAGGGCATTTATTTTAGGAGAAAGTAAATGCATTATATTTTTTTCGAGATCATTATTTCGAAAACCATCCTATTGAAGAAGCAATTAAGAAGAATGGCGATGTAGAGAAAGAAATGAAAGATACTTTGAATAAGTTTGATGAATGTAAAGGATATGAAATCGATGGATCACGAGCAAAATATTATTATTTAAAAGGGAAAGCACTAAATGTTACAGAACGGTTTATATCTCAAGCAGAGGAATTATTAACTAAAGCAGTGAAATTAGAACCTAACTTAGTTGAAGCATGGAATGAATTAGGAGAATGTTATTGGAAAAATGATGATATCCAACAAGCAAAAAATTGTTTTGTTGGTGCTTTACGCCATGTAAAATTATAAAAATTATACATTATTATACTTCACCAATTTTAATACCTTGTCATATGATTGGAACACAATTACAAATATTTTAGGGTAGAAATAAAGTATCTTTAAGAAATTTGTCAATGGTACTCAGACAAGAATCAGTTTCTACTGTTGAACAACGAATCCAAAATATCCAAAAAGGTGTAGAACATGCTAAAGAAGCAGTTAGTCTTGATACAACAGATGGAATTTCATGGGCAATTCTTGGAAATGCATATTTGTCTTCCTTTTTTACAGTAGCACAAAATCCTGCAACTTTACGTCTTTGTATGTCAGCTTATGTTCAAGCAGTAAGTTGTTTTCAATAACATCAATTTATATTTCTATTAAGCATTGCAATATTAACAGCATTTAAATCATTTCTAGGAGAAAGACATTGTAGCAGGAAGTAATCCTGATTTATTTCACAATAAGGCAGTGGTAAGTATTTTATTAGCAAGAATGCAAAATTCTAGTGAATTTTATTTATGTGAAATAATTATAATACTAGGCCTTAAAATATCAAGAAGAATATTGCTTAGCATTGAAATCATTTGAAAGAGCAATGTTACTAGATCCATTATGGGAAACACCACGTAACAAAAGGGATGAATTGTTACAATACTTGAAGGATGTACAAAATTTAGTAAACAATAATGGAAAAGTAAAACCAAAAAGATTGTTCCAAATGATACGGGTACAAAAATTATTTTTATAAAACACCTTCTAATGATTAAATATATGACATTAAAATATACTATTTGCATAAGTGTAATGTGTGATACTGGTACGTATACATATTTATAGGTTTCTGATTAAATGTAGGCATTGGATGTTAAGCATTTGGGACCATATAAGGGTGGCTCTTTCACGTCTGGACAGAAGACTGTAAAATTAGATTTAGTATCATTGAAAAGCTTAACTCTTGGACTAAATCCTGAGAAAGTTGTGTTTGGAAAAGTAGTATGTTGGATACAAGACACAGATTGCGTCCCTTTGTAAGTGTATCTTTTAACATTTAAAAAAAGAAAACGAGCATTTATTATCTAAATTAATAAATACATATTTAATTTTCCAGCGCATTTTGTTTCGTTGACGAAGAGAAAACCTGTATGGCTGTCACGGTATATAATCTTGCTAAGGGTCGTGGAGTAACCGTTGGGGATTCTGTTGCTATACCTGAACCGTTCGTGATTCATCAAAAATTTTCTTATCTCGACAATGTTCGTATTCTTAACGATGATATGTTGTCTGAAACTTAATAGCAATTATGTGAGTATAACTTTTTTTCAGGACTTTGACTTCAAATCTATACGTGTTGAAACTCCGGTTATATTGGTTGTGAATGGGAGGAAATTAGGTAGAGAACAACAAGCGTCCGCAAAATTACATACTTTTAAGAAAACTGATTGAGCTTAATGCACAAATGTTCGTACAAGGATCTGTAGCTAACAACGAGACTATCTTCTATCTCAAAATAGAAATCAGTGTCACTGTCAATAACCAATGTGATATTTGAATTTCGGGTTTAAGTATTATTATATATTATCTGCAGTAACTAATCTTAACACAGTCAATATTTCTTGAGATAGAAAAATACACTGATATTGTTACGAATTTATCCATAAAGATATCGTTCTAGTTAGAAACAATCAAATTTTAAAAAAACGTTTTTTACAATTTGTTTCGTACACGTTCTAAGTATTGTTACATTTTATTTATGATATGTTGACATGCAAAGAAATTTCGAGAGCTCGTGCTAATCGCGTCTGATCACATTTTGTAGATAGGATGTAAGAAATATGTAATTATTGTCCCTCGAAAATGCAGTTTAATGATATGTACAATTTTATACATAGCATATCTGTAAACTTTTATAAAAATTAATAAGTGCGAGTACTTTAGATTTCTTTCGTTATTCTGAAAATCGGTTAAAGAATAATTTATGCTTCGCATAATCGAATTACGTACGAAAATACTGATTTTTATAATACACTATGTATTTTTCAACGGTTGTTCTTTGAAGAATTTGTTATGTCAATTTCGTTGTCAGACTTACTTCACGCTATTGTTATTTGCATTGTTTAAAGTTTTTCTTTCGTGATAAAAGTCATCTTTAAATAAAGCAACTTTTTTTAAAAAAGTTCCATCCGTTCCACCGACGTTCCATCGTGCCAATAAACTGAATATTAATTTCCTTTTACGATAAATATAAGTTAACTTCACTTTTATGTATACTCGAATACTTACATCGAATCATTCAGGATTTTCTAAGGATAAAAACTTATCCTAGAGTATAAAATATCGCGCAGACAATTTATTTTCACGCGTATCGTTTCGTCCACCGAAAATAGAAATCAAAAACACGAAGAAGAAAAAATCACGATTCCTGTTTCCGCATTAATTCTCGAAGTAACTGAAGTTATGATCCAAGGCAAATGTCAAGAATATAAAACGCAGAAACAAGAAGTCGTGATTTTTTCAGTCAAACATTTTTGCAAAAATTGCTTGTGATATACATATACATATATATATTTAAAACGTTTGTATAAAAATGTTTTCTATCATCGATTATATGATAATAAATACTTATTTATAACAACATAGTAGTTGGATGGTTTTGTCTATTAAATCCTAGCGTTCGTTCGATGAAGGAACAACAGCGAACTTCCACAGTGTACCATGCTTGATCGACGATCGAGAAACTGTAATTGTCCTGCAGTAACGAATGATCGATCTTCGTTGACGCCGCTTCTTCCATCTTGTTGAAGATACGCGCGTACCGTGGTTCTCCAACGAGCGGATTCAACCACGCAAGGAAAACGTAGGAGGCTCTTTCGTCCATTTCAGGATCGGTACACGAATTCACGTGTTCACCTCCCATAACTTCGAGTAATTGTCGATTACCTCGAGGAACCAGTCGCGTCGCTGAGGATCTTTGAAGATCGGAGCCAGCGTTCGCAATTGCAACTGTAACAACGCTTCGTCACCGAGCAGCCCGTCCAGTTGCTTCAGCAACAACGCGTCCCCGTGCAATTTTAGCAGGCTGGCGTACGAGAAAATGTAATATTGATTTCGAAGGTGTTCCACCGCCCACGTCTCGACGGTGCGGTTTCCGCTCGCGGCTTGTATGGAACCCATGTGCTCCGCGTACCACGGCGAGAAGAAGTTGCTTAATTCCCGATTCGAGAGATCCGCAACGCCACGCGTCTTCAAGCGTTCTTTCAATCGCAAGTACGCTTGAGGCGTGTACACGAACACCTGAAACCGATAAATCTTCTGTATACTCTTCTATAGATACTATAATCGCCAAATAATTTTAATACAACTTTAATTTATTAAAGATGGATTTTGAAATGTCTAAATTTTTAACTCTGAAAATTTGAAAGCTGAAAGACTCTGAAATTAAAAAATTTGAATTCTTGTATTCTTAGGAGCATTGTGAGAATGTAATAGGATTGCAGTGTAGCTATTTTGGTATTGAATAAATGGTGAAAATGTTTACAGTGCAATTCGTTCCGAGAATAATTGCAATTAGAAATAATTACTGTGACTCCACGGAAAACATTTAGCGGCCCGCTCATGGGAACCCGGACTTTAGATAGCGATCATTGACTGTTTTTATTATCCTCGTATTTCTCGTGGGAGATCGAAATCGTTTGATTACCAACATTGGTATCATTATCCCGTTTGCCAATCGTTAAACTGGCGTTTAAGTTTTATGCAACGGATAATTTTGCTTTGCTAACGTTACACGATCTACACTGCTTTGAAGATGCTGGTTACGTTGTAATTGATTCTTGAAACATCCCGAAGCGATGAATTTCATGCCATCATAAATTGTGTTGCGCAAGACACTGTCAATTTTGTTAAAAGAAAAAGGTACACATAAACAAGATTATAAAAAGTAATTCGCTGACGTAGTGGTCAATGAACAAGGACTCGTTCTTGATAGAGGCATTTACGGGTATTATGAGTCTGGCTTCACAATAACATGATGTTATAAGTGCTAAACGAAAAAATTATGTAATTGTTATCTACTCGTACACGGCACGATGCAAAATTGCATGCGAGAGAAGATAAACGGTTCTCAAGCACAACTTCGATCGGATAAACTTTTCATCACAAGATGTATAACTAGTGTTACAAATGAAACTTCAATCTTTTAATTTTTAAATTCCTACATTATCAAAATTTATCAAATTCTCAAATATTCGTTTTAAAGTTCCAAATTTGAAAGTTTATAAATTAGAAAACTGTGCAACCAAGAACTAACGAGTAATGCGGTCTCCTTTCCCTAGATCATTATTTTCATCAGAGTAACTTCTAGAGCATAAAGATCGCACCAAATAACAACAACGTCCGACGGAAGCAATCTCACCTGGTACAAAGAGTTCCCGGTGACATAAGCGGCAATGTAGTGAGATCCGAAGTGTTTGATGAACCGTACGACGCTCGCTGTATCTCCAACAGTAACGTTCTCCGTTTCCCTAAGAACAGCTTCGTCGAGGATCATCGAGTCGGCTGTGGCAGTCAGCTTCTGGTTCTCGCGGAACCTGGCGACTCGTACCAGCACGTAACAATGTTCTCCAGTGATAAAGGACGAGTTGATGCCCAGATGGCGAGCTATGGCAGCCTTGGACCAGCTGCTGGTGAACGCTCGCCACGGTCTCTCCAGCTTCTCGAACGTGAAGTCCCGGAAGTAGGCTTGCAACAATTGACGGATGTTGTCGCAAAACTCCATGTGGAAATCGCCGTCGAAGACCGCGGCCGTTTGCTGCCGTTGCCTGCTCGCTACCGGGACGGGATTCCTGAACACGTCCAAGGTTGGCTCACGGAATATCCAGGTGTCGGTGTCGTTCCTCGGCACGACTCTCATGCTGATGCTCAGGTAACCGTATCGGCTGAAGATGTTGACGGCACCGCCGAGACGCGGCCTCTGCGACCCGTTGCTAACCCGCGCGCCAACCAGCAACGCGAGCGTCCAAGCCAGGACCAAGAATCGCGTTCGCGACCACATCTCTCGCGGTTGCCTGCGGCTAAACCACCTGCAACACCAAACCAAACTGCTAACACTAACTGCTGGAAGCTGGAAGGACGGTGAGGTCGTTCAACGTTTAGACAGGTAGTTGGCTCATTCGCCGCTACGAGCTCGCTACACGCTCAGCTACTATTAGCGCATTTATCCTCAACGTCGCGCGTATTTCGGGAACCAAGTGTTAATTTGCAATTCTAACGACGATTGGTCTTGAACGGAAATGACCTTCGTTGCCTGGCAGATACATTGGCGTAGGATTTTTATTTGAAGATTAGCTCCTTTGGGTCTTTAATTTTGTTCCTATATAACTTTCTAATTCTAACAAATAATTATTGTACTATTGTTTATGCATTTATGGTGTATCGAAGCCATGTAATTTATAGGCTGAATTCATAGATTTGCAGATAAACAGTCTAGTTACTCTTGAGATATTTTACAAGTTCATGGTTCATCTCCTGCTGAATATGGAAAATCTATTCAAAGAGTACTTACATCGTTAATTCTTGAATTTCAAACGACTATAAATGATACAAAGGTCGAATTTCTAATCCGCTATCGCACACTACCAATCATACCTCGGTTATAATTGAAGTCACTATTTCATCGCTGTTTAGCAAACGACCCGATGGACAAAACGGTTATCTCTCAATCGAAACGCAAGGTCTCCGGTAGTATTTTGAACTTGCTTTCCATCGGCTCTCCACATCTGCACGCGTGCACACACGCGATGAAACCAACTTACAGGCAGATAGTAACGAGTTATCTTGTTCTGTAGGTCTAGGTGCACGTCGTCGAGGCATTTGCACGAGCAAAGCGGTACGTGACCTTCATGCCCCCTCCTGGACACCGGACGAACACCTTGGTCTACCATGGCTCTTCGTGGAACTCTTCTCTCTGTTTCACCGAGGTTCGTCCGTTTATCCTCTTTTACGATGCAGATCAAGAACGAACGCTCGTCAGAAATTGTAAGTACTATTTTGAAGATTGTGCGTGAAAGGAATGTGGTTCCTATTTGCTCTAGCGTCATTGAATCTCCTTGAAATATAAGTTGTTCAGTACTCACGAAATCTTAACTTCGTCCTTTGACTTTTTGTCGGAATGGTTTCATCTGTCCATCTTTCTAAATTTTTTTACTTAGGTTATTGTATTCGACTTCCATATTTTTGGATTGATATATTCGCAAATTTCTATATTCTGAGACTGCTACATCTTCAAATTGACATATTGGCAGATTTCTATATTCTGAGACTGCTACATCTTCAAATTGACATATTGGCAAATTTCTATATTCCCAAATTCTTACATCCCCAAATTGCTATATTCGCAGATTTCTATTTTCCCAGATTTCTACATTTCCATATAGCAATATCCTCAGATTGCTACATCCCCAAATTGCTATATTCGCAGATTTCTATTTTCCCAGATTTCTACATTTCCAAATTACAATATCCCCAAACTCCTACATTTCAAATAGCTCTATCCCAGATTCCTATATCACCAACTCCCTAATTCTCCATCTCCCTTCACACCTCTATACAGAGACTCCCACATTCCTACATATTTATACTCTCACGTTCCTGCATTCCTATATTCCTACATTTCTATTCTAATTAGATATATATTAAATAGAAGAGTACGTGAGAACTCTGCTACGTCTGGAGAGACTTCTCGCGAGGCATGCACGCTACATGTCTCGGCACGTTTCACTCGATCGCTTACACGTAATGCTGTACATCTTGATAAGCGTCCACGCGACACGATCGATCATTATGCACGGTGACTACGATTTATGTGCCGCTCCGTGTTAACGGTATCGCTCAAAGGAGTCTACGCTCGTTGACAATGAAATGCCTATCTGAAAAGGACTCGCCCACTTCCGTGTTCTCGGATACGTGAACGTAATCTTGCCGCTTTGCGAGATCCTGTGCCGGAGTTTATTGACCTGTTTATTAGCTGGCCATTGTGATGACTCATGAATTTCTTCGCACCAGGTTAATATTTATTCGGGTGAAATTAATTGTCATTCGGTGGTTTAATTGACCTCCTACGTGTGCAGTTTGTGATGGCCGGCTGGGACGGTTCCGTATGGTTATAGCATAGTCTCGTTGTATTGCCGTGGAAGGACTTGTGTGAGATTGAAGTGTAATACGAAGTGCCATTGCACAGTTTGGTAAAAAGTTATCTGATTAAAAAGATAATTCTGATAAAGTTTTAAAATTCAAGCTTCTTAAAACATCAAAGTTTGAACATCTGAAAGTCCTGAATCTCTAACAACCAAAAATCTTGCATATCCAAAATCTTACGTATTCAACACCTTGTGCATTCAAAATCTTGAAGACTTCCTAAAGATCTTAAACCCCAAGCTTATTGAAACTCGATAATCCAAAAGTATTTCAAGAGCAAGGTGGTATTAAATGATGTCAGTCGTGCGAGCATCATACAGTAGGCGAAGGATGCGTTTAGCCCTTGGACTTCTTCCAACCTGGCAATCGTTTCTACATGCGACTGTTTTGCTTCGACGCGCATCTTGAAAAGCAACAATCAGTATAATTACTCGTTGACCGTGGATATACTTCACCGAGAAGTGTTAGCTCAGTTAGCTCGTTGCTACAATGTTTTATTCGCTTTGCGCCTCTCGCACTTCAATGCCTTGCATTTCAATTTTACTAATCGTTAACTCAACTGATTAACTGTCCTATTTAAATAACTTTAATGGTAATTTTTTTTAACGTAAGAATTTAATTTTTTAAGTCTATTATATTTTACTTATTTTAATTTTGTAAAAACAACCTAAATGTCTATATATACTTAGTAGATATTACTGATAAAATTATGCTTTAGTTATTTAGACATTGAACTTCACTGGGGGACGACATTTTGTCAAAAGAAATTTCCAAGTATAAAGGATGTTGCACAATTATAAATATTTAAACAGCATTCTAAACAGCAAGTCGATAGAATAAATGGGGTGATAAATAAATGTGTAGAAAGTAGATAGTAAAAATCACAATTACACGACAGTGGCATCAAAGTGTTAAGAAGAGCGTGTACCAAGTGTAACAAAGAAACGGAAACAGGTAAGAAGCCGGTACTTTAGCCAGGTTTAAATCCGCGTTTCCTGAACCGTGGCATTTGTTGGTACAAAGCACGATATAGCGCGGGTGTTGCATTTGTCTTGCGACAGGATGCGGAAAATGAATTTGTTGAACACGTACGACACGGTTACGGTGAGGAACGGCTTGGAATGTCGCTTGCAAAACTGCATCTTTCGCCACGATGCATCTAGCAATTTCAACTGTGAAAACATCGCAATCGTTCAATTTCTATGTTCAAGGAACGACAATTCGTTGTTTAATCGACAAATTGATTAATCGATTACAACGCTTTCACGATACCGTACTGTACAACGTACAGTAAGAATCAAGGTACGAAGTGTGATCGAAGTGAAAGTGAAACTGTGGTCCTCCACGTAATACTTCGAACTGAAGTATTCGCGAACTCTTGGCTTTAATAACGAGTTAATTAAAATCTCTTCTGGTAATTGCTGAAAAATTTGGTCATTGTGTCTCGTTGTTCTTTTCAAGTTTACGAAAAATGAGTCTAGATTGGGAGATAGATAGATTGCGAGGTTGGGACATAGTGCAGTGTTGTTCAATAACCTTGACCCACATTTTCAGTTCCACTTCGGTGATTTTAATAAAATTGATCTCCTTGATCTTTTCGATTGCGAATGGGTAATAGAAGTTACTTTTTACGAGAGTGGCACTTTGGAAGTTCATTTTGCTATTTTGGTACTTTGGGATTTTGGGTATTTGGGACTTTGGGACGTGAGAATTTTGGGACTTTGGGACGTGAGAATTTTGGGACTTTGGGACATGAGAATTTTGGGACTTTGGAATTTTGTGGCTTTAGGGTTTTGGGATGTGAGAATTTTGAGACTTTGGGAATTTGGGAGCTTGGGAATTTGGGGACTTGGGAATTTGGGAACTTGGGAATTTGGGGATGTGGGAATTCGGGGACTTGGGAATTTGGGGATGTGGGAATTCGGGGACTTGGGAATTTGGGGACTTAGGAATTTGGAAGCTTGGGAATTTGGAGATGTGGGAACTTGGAAGTTTGGGAATTTGGGGACTTGGGAATTTGGAAGCTTGGGAATTTGGAGATGTGGGAATTTGGAAGCTTGGGAATTTGGGGATGTGGGAATTTGGGGATGTGGGCATTTGGGGATGTGGGAATTCGGGGACTTGGGAATTTGGGGACTTAGGAATTTGGAAGCTTGGGAATTTGGAAATGTGGGAACTTGGAAGCTTGGGAATTTGGAAGCTTGAGAATTTGGGGATGTGGGAATTTGGGGACTTGGGAATTTGGAAGCTTGGGAATTTTGGGATGTGGGAATCTGGGGATGTGGGAATTTGGAGATGTGGGAATTTGGAGACTTGGAAATTTGGGAACTTGAGCATCTAGGAACTTGGGAATTTGGGAATGTGAAAATTTGGAAATGTTGGAATTTGGAGATAGAATAATGTACATTTCAATTTAATTCGTCCTCACAAGTGTCCTCTTTATCAAAACATTACTCCAACGTTATAACAAAGTACAGAATGGATATCATTGTTTCTCCGAAAACGTTTCCGTAGAGATAGTCAAATCCAGTTTCGTATCAATCACGGTCCGAGCATCGTACGTTGATAAAACACCCACATCCGCGCAGAATGGTGGACTTACGTAATGGGAAGCTTTTTGTCGATTTATCTCGAAAGGAAGATCGTTCCACATACCCAGATTCATGGTAACCGTGTTGCAAACGAAAGTGGCTATACGTATTCATGAGGTTACAACAAAGGATTCGCCGTATGGAACGTCGTCGATTCATGCTGATTTCATCCGTTACCATTTTAATCCTTAATATCGTGACGAAGGGTAAGAAACGTGCTTTCGCACGCTATTTCTCAACGTCGACAACTAAAATGTCAAGCTGGAGATACGGCTGCACGCTGAATGTGGAAGAATGGACAGAGATTAATGCCGAAGAACGTGAAATTGATTTCATTGTTGCCTCACTGATGCATAAATAGTTTCAAGGATACGAGGAGTTGGTTTTATCTTTTTTTATGTGCTCATTCAAAAAGTTATTGTGCAATGACGTATGAATTTTTTGACTTATTTTATTTGAATCTGTCAATTGTCTTTACTGAAACAATTTTACTGAGGATAATACAAATCATTGTAATATATGTACAGTTTAAATGAATTTATTATTTATTTTTATCGAAACAATTTTACTGAGGATATAAAAAATAATTGTAATATATGTACAGTTTAAATGAATTTATTATTTATTATTATTGAAACAATTTTACTGAGGATATAAAAAATAATTGTAATACATGTACAGTTTAAATGAATTTATTATTTATTATTATTGAAACAATATTACTGAGGATATAAAAAATAATTGTAATATATGTACAGTTTAAATGAATTTATTATTTATTTTTATTGAAACAATTTGACTTAGGGTACCAACAATAATTTCAATAATATATATACAGTTTAAATAGATTTATTATTTATTTTTATAGAAACAATTTGACTCAGGGTACCAAAAATAATTTCACTAATATATGTACAGATTAAATAGATTTGAAAAATTACGCTGAAGGATATCAAAATTTTATTAAGAAATGTCTAACAAGAATCCAAAAGGAATTTTCTATGTGTCATTGAAACTTTGATATCTTTTAGGGACATCTCTTTATTTTGAATCATAATTATCGAAGACCTATTAATAATCCTGTAAAAATTTGCCTAATAAAAAGTCTACTGAGTATTGCATAAATAATATAAGATTTGCTGAAAAAGTTATAACTAAAAGTTATAATTTCAGAATGACTTGTAAGATAATTACAGATGAAGTTTCTCAATAATTTTCACGTAACACAAAATACGAAGTAGCATAACAAAGTATGCTTTAAACTATAAGTATGTATTATAGATTTTAAAATGTCGACCCAATAGTGTACACTAAAACAAAATAGCAAATGTGAAAATAAATGTAAGCAAAATTGCAATATGCACACAGTGTGAGGGACTAAAACAATAACAAATGACCTAGGCTACAACTCGAAAGACTAAAAGTTTCGTGACAACGGAACAATAGAATATTCTACAAGGCGCATCCGTCGAGTCAAGGCGACGGTCTTCCAAAATGGTGAAACGGAAGTGGGACGAGTTTCACTTTCGCCACTCTCCGTTAAGTGCAGGAAAGTGGTTTGTCACCGTGATTAGAAGTTCACGGGCGTGCTAACTTCGTATACGCATTGTTCCCGCATTAACCTAATCGATGTTCTTGAAATTTCAAGGATAACGAAAGGAAAATTATTTGTCGATTGGTCTGAAACGATTCAGTGTTTTTTCATGGTCGTAATGGAGCTATTAAGAACGAGAAACCATAATCTAGTTCCATATTAGGCACGTGACAAATGCTTTCGCTTAGGCTGCAGGTACAATCGAGTGCAATGTAGGATTTTTATAGATGAGGATACTTGTGAACAGGACAATTTTTATATTTTTAAATTTTCTAATTATAAGATTTTCAAGTTTGTTGCTTAAGATTTTGAATTTACAAATTTCTATATTTTTGATTCTTTAAATTTCTTAGTTGCTCAAACTGTCTTTTCTTATACACAGATATTTGGATTATTAAATTTAAATTAAACCTAATCTAACCTAAACTCTCAGTTCCTGGATTTCGCAAATGTCGGAATGCTCCAAAGCTAACAATTTCAAATACCTATGTTTCAAAGTTCCTACGTCTCCAAATTCCTAAGACTTCCAATATCTAGGCCTTCAAATTCTTATATTATCAAATTTCTAGACCCCCAAGTTGTTATGACTCCACATTTCCAAGCCATCAATTTCCTATACCCCCAAATTCCTACGTCTCTAAATTTCTATAGTCCCTATATTTTCAGATCCTCAAATTTCTATGTCCCGAAAGTTTCAGATCCCCAAATTTCTGTGTCTTCCAAATTCTAAATCCTCAAATTCTTACATCTCCAAATATCTAAGCCCCCATTTTCCTATGTCCCGAAAGTTACAAATCTTCAAATTTCTATGTCCCCCAATTTCTAAGCCCCCAAATTCCTATATCCCCAAATATTTAAGCTCCCATTTTCCTATGTCCAAAAATTTCTAGTTCTCCAAATTCCTTCGCTCCGTAAATTGCAAATCCCAATAATCCCTAAAGATCAACACATAAAACGTTGGTTACAGAGTCCTCCCTAGGGGAGCCAGAGTTGCTCTTGACTGTACGTAAGTAGAAAGTCCCGTGAAATTTAACATTGCGATCGTAAACAGTTTGACCATTCCTTTTGCATGATGCTGCATCAGCCAATGTAGGTATAAACCGTTGTGTAATACGTGTTATGTGTTGAGCGACCCAGTGAACACGGTAGACGTAATACTGAGATAAACAGCTGTGTTGTTTGTAAACGAAGAACATATAAAAATATATATTTGGAAAAATTAAGTGAAACTGTATCAAACCTATTAATATTATTATACGTGATTTATTATAAATTCATTTATACACCCAGTACAATTTTTCCAATCAAAAATTTTTCAATCGCAAACATACTGAGTTGCATTATTCTTTGGCAAACAAATCAGTTGCTTAAAAAACTTTCACAATAATTTACTGATATGTGCGTTATATGTTACACATGTTTTACAAATATTTTGCAATGTACCTCTTAAAAATAACAAATTATACAAATACCAAATTCATATATTTTTTTTTTCAGATTTTTCAAGCTTAAGTTGACAACTTCTGTGTCATTACTATTTAAAAAATTGTACCTTGAAAATATAAATTATGAAAAACAGTATTCTGTTTGTAATTAATATATTAATAAAACAACAGTTAGTTACATGAATATTAAAAAGGATTCTTTTTACAAAACCACAAAAATTACCTAAAACGTACTTCAACAAAAATCCGCCGAAGTTATTGAAAATTTCAAGATATCATTTAGAGATAAACCCTAAGGTTCTCTAATGACAATTCTAACCGCAATTGACGAGTGTATCATTGATTCGTAAAGACACCTAACCGCACGTCGATCGTTCTAACCGCAATAACATCGTTAATTACCGCGTTTTTACCGTACCTTTTCGTAGAAACGATGCGTGATCGTTGCAGCAGCGACGAAGCAACACGAACAGTGAATCCCCGACAATAAAAGACCGCGCGTTGGATGCGTTTCCGTGCACGCGCGATAATAAAGAACACGAATAGGCGCGACATAAAAAAATGTTCATTGAAAAAAAAACAATCGAGTACGTGAGGACAGCGAATGGTGCGATTCAGTTGTCGCCGCTACAAGAAACGAGCTTCTACGTGACACAGAACTCAATGGGGAAGAATTGTTTAAGTAGCTTTGTACGACCGAGAGTCGAAAGGGGTCTTTGCGCGACGGATTAGACACAGGAAATGACACGGACCAATCATAACCACGGTGTCTTTTTAACAGATAAAACGTCTTCAACCCTTTTGTTATGGGCTTCATGGGGAAATATATAGAGAGAAGGTAGAGAATGTATTCAATTTGGGTAGGTTAGGTCGAGAAGAGTTCAAAGGTAGAATTCAAGATGGATGTGTGTTAAAATCTTTTCTTGTGTGATATTTTGTTATATATTTTTTATGGTGGAAAATTATTTAGCTCTTAAATTTTCAAGGTTCTTAATTTTCAAAGTTTTGAAGGTTCTATATTCTTAAATTTTTTAATTGGAAGTTTCTAAATTGATAGATTTAATTATTTGGTAATGAGCTCTAAGTATCTCCATACCTACATTTTTATATTTCTACATTTTCACATTTCTACATTATTGCATTTTTACATTTTTACATATATAAACTTTTAAACTTTAATATTTCTTAACTTATATATTTTGTAAACTTCTAAACTTGTACATTTTTAAACTTGTATATTTTGTAAACATCTAAACTTCTACATTTTTAAACTTGTATAGTTTATAAACTTCTAAATTTCTACATTTTTAAACCTGTATAGTTTATAAACTTCTAAATTTCTACATTTTTAAACCTGTATATTTTGTAAACTTCTAAACTTGTACATTTTTAAACTTGTATATTTTGTAAACTTCTAAACTTGTACATTTTTAAACTTGTGTATTTTGTAAACTTCTAAACTTGTACATTTTTAAACTTGTGTATTTTGTAAACTTCTAAACTTGAACATTTTTAAACTTGTACATTTTATAAACTTCTAAACTTGAACATTTTCAAACTTGTTCATTTTATAAACTTCTAAACTTGAACATTTTTAAACTTGTTCATATTTAAACTTCTAAACCTGTACATTTTTAAACTTGTTCATTTATAAACTTCTAAACTTGAACATTTTTAAGCTTGTATATTTCTAAACATTTAAACACCTGTACTTCTAAACTCCTAACGATGCAAATGTTCCAAACAAAGTCAACCAAAACTCCTCACATAAATCACCTCTTGCAATTCCCTACCTACCAGTGATTGTCTCGTGATTCCAAGCGATTATATTCACCCTCGACAGCGAAAGGAACAAGAGAAGAGTCTCTCTGACTCTACAAATATGTAAATTATTTATTGCATGCAATTATCGGCTTTCTCGCAACCGCTTTCCTCACTGCCGCAAGATTTATAGGCATCGCGACTCGCTTCGCGTGATTTAGCAAAATCGAAGCACGCAATACTCCATTCGTATGCAACTATCAAAACACTTAGACACGAACTGTACATTGCTGACAGTACCCAGTGAGTTTATGGAAAGCGAAAGAGAGAAGGAGAAGAAGGTAAGAAGAGTATAATAAATGATTGTCACAATTATTGCGCTCGTGAATCACGGTGCACGTGCAACGCTAACGACGTGCCAGTTTGCCTATTAGACTCGGTTCAATGTGTACATTCCTAAAATGGAACGTGGATAGTTCAAGCAGAGGAAATGTGAGAAAAGTGATCTGATTCGGACAGATTTCGTAAGTAACCTGAATTGTGTTATTGATTTTTATTGGGAAAGGAAGTGGATAAGTAGGTTTAGTGTAATGTGTATCATCTGGTACTTAATGTGGGTGGATATTATAATTGGATGATCAAATACTGTATGATTTTGAGATTTGTTGAGAGAGAAAGATGTACATATTTCCAAATTTACAAGTTTCAAAATTTTGAAGCTTCCAAATTCCTAAGCTCCCAAATTCCCAAGTTCCCAAATTCCCAAGTTCCCAAATTCCCAAGTTTCAAAATTCCCAAGCTCCCAAATTCCCAAGTTTCCAAATTCCCACATCTCCAAATTCCCACATTCCCAAATTCCCACATTCCCAAATTCCCAAGTTCCCAAATTCCCACATTTCCAAATTCCCAAGCTCTCAAATTCCCAAGCTCCCAAATTCCCAAGCTCCCAAATTCCCAAGTTCCCAAATTCCCAAGTTTCAAAATTCCCAAGCTCCCAAATTCCCAAGTTTCCAAATTCCCACATCTCCAAATTCCCACATTCCCAAATTCCCAAGCTCCCAAATTCCCACATTTCCAAATTCCCAAGCTCTCAAATTCCCAAGTCTCCAAATTCCCAAGCTCCCAAATTCCCAAGTTTCCAAATTCCCAAGTTCCCAAATTCCCAAGTTTCAAAATTCCCAAGCTTCCAAATTCCCAAGTCTCCAAATTCCCACATCTCCAAATTTCCACATCCTCAAATTCCCACATTTCCAAATTCCCAAGCTCCTAAATTCCCAAGTTTCCAAACTCCCATATCTCCAAATTCGCACACCCCCAAATTCCCACATCCCCGAATTCCCACATCCCCGAATTCCCACATCCCCGAATTCCCACATCCCCGAATTCCCACATCCCCAAATTCCCAAATTCCCAAGTCCCCAAGATCCCAAATCCCCAAACCTCCAACTATCACAAATCCTCAAATTTCCACATCATCCAACCACCATTTAACTACAAACCAACACCGTACCCAGAAGCAGCAGTACAGTAGCCTGCAGAGTATGAACCAACCTCAGCACAAAAAATGGCGCATGACACCGTTATGAATCAATGTATACACTAATTCCGGTCGCGCAGATGCTAATAAATTTCAGACATTCGTAATCCTTGTAACACGCGGTGTTTGCGTTAGGATCGCACGTGTAACAAATCGCGGGGTAGAGAAAATTGATCGCGCCAGGTTGGACGGGAACCGCGGATATTCTATTTACGAATCTCGCGTGTCTCCCTTTCTAAATCCGTAATGCGATCGCAATGCGAAGTATGACACGAACACGTCATTTTAATCTGCAGCCGGTGCAACGGGAAGAGATCGATGTGTTCGCGGAACGCCAGACAGACTCGAAGCTTTGTTCGTTTGACAACCGAGAACTCCGATCATCGTGCGATTCTATCTTCGTTGGCATTCAATTAACGATCGAGCACGTGTTGAACGCATTCTAAGATACGCTTTAACGTCAATCACAATACTTGTCACGCTATGAACATTGCCGATGTCGATAGAGCTTTCTGCAAACGTCGATACTGTAAGGCGATACTTGATCCTGTAAACTTTATCATGTAGGTTGGCCTTCAAAACGTGAGTGATTGGTGATGATTCATAGAGGAAAGGTGATCTAGATTGGGTAGTTAAAAAAATTTGCAATTTTATTCGGTCTTTTGTCTTACATAGGGTGGTCTGGAATCTATGTGTGACACTTTCTATGAAAATAGAATATTACGGTAAAGAGAATATTATAACGATATTTGACATATTTATACAATTTGAGTAGGTTCAAAGGATGTGTACGTTGCAGAGAATATTTTTGTACTGAAAGAAGTGAAGCTACTTTTCAAGGTTTTCAGTGTTATTGATGTTGTCCTCACAAATGAATGTACATATATTTTTTCTTCTTGCACAATGTATCAGTCATTCAAAAATATGAAATGTCTTCAAGTCACTCAGACCCCCAAAATTAAATATACATATGAAGTTCATATTTTATTGCACAAAATTTATATGCAAGACTTGTAAACTTAAAAACAAGTAATCTTGATACAAAAGCCTTCATCGTTCTCTGTAGAAAATTCTTTGTAATTCTTCATAAGAAAAATTATTTGTCTCTTCGATGTCCATCGTTTGTCATCACTAGAAAATGATCAAAAGAACCACCCTGATGAACGAGTAATAAATGAACAAGTAATGAGTGAACAAGTGTTAATTGCACATAATTTAGTGATTCGATTCGTGTAAAAATCACACGAGTGACCAGGGGTCAAGAAGTCGTGATGGACTTACCCTACCGGATCACGCAAGTTTATTCCACTTCCGTTAATCAACATTCCCCTCCTCTGGTCGCATTCAACTCTCCCTTCCCTCGCAACACTAATTGTTATGGGTCACTGACTGCTTGTTGCAAGACAGCAAAAGATAACACGAGCTGCCAACGTTGCCGTACCAATCAACGTTACATGCACTTGTTGCCACTGCACACTTGTTGCGTTCATTTACCGAACAAGTCCTATGTGTCTTCGTTAATCATCCAATTAATTGTGCGCAACTGATTTCGAGTCCTTTATCGATTGACAAAAGAATTCATCGTTCGGAGAAATCCATCAATGTGTCATCTAGTGAAACCGAATCTTATCGGCGAGGTGATAAGCTAATCAAAGAGGAAGAATAGAGATTTTGAGCTTAGAAACGTGCTGAGTTACGAGGTGTTAAGTTTCGAGCATGGTTGCTGTTTTTTGTCTGTGCGAAAATTTGTAAGATGATGAAGTTTTAGAAAAAAATTTGTGTGATTGTTACTCAATTCTTTTTTTGTTTTTGGGGAAAATTTTGGTGTCGATAATTTTAGTATTTTTGAACTTGATAATTTTTATTTTTTACTTTGGGAGCTTGGGGCGTGAGAATTTTGGGACTTTCGGATATTAAGACGTGACTAAAGACTTTAAGACGTTTAAGACTAAATACGTGTACTGTTAACTCCAGGAATGTTTCATTCATGGCAATATAACGAGAGTCCATCAGAAACATAATAAAAGCTGTTGTTATGAATTCGAAGACTTCACATAAATATTCGAATGACGTATATTTATGCTCACGGTATTCAAAAATAGCAGAAACGTCGGTGTATATGTCACCGACAAAAACAATATAAAAAATTTAAATTTACGTCAGCGGCTGAAAATACGTCAATAATTCTTATTCAAGTATGTTGTTCTTTCTTAATTCTCCGAAATTGTAAATCTTTGGGGATTTAGAGATTTGGAGATTTGGGGATTTGGGAATTTGGGAATTTGGGGATTTGGGGATTTGGGGATTTGGAGATTTGGAGATTTGGAGATTTGGAGATTTAGAGATTTGGAGATTTAGGGATTTGGAGATTTGGGAATTTGGGGATTTGGGGATTTGGGGATTTGGAGATTTGAAGATTTGGAGATTTGGAGATTTGGAGATTTGGGAATTTGGGGACTTGGGGACTTGGGGATTTAGGGATTTAGGGATTTGGGGATTTGGGGATTTAGGGATTTAGGGATTTAGGGATTTGGGGATTTGGGGATTTGGAGATTTGGAGATTTGGAAATTTGGAGATTTAGGGATTTGGGAATTTGGGGACTTGGGGACTTGGGGACTTGGGGACTTGGAGAATTGGGGATTTGGGGATTTGGGGAATTGAGGATTTAAGGATTTGGAGATTTAGGGATTTGGAGCTTTAGGGATTTGGAGATTTAGGGATTTAGAGATTTGGAGATTTGGGGATTTAGAGATTTGGAGATTCGGAAATTTAGGGATTTGGAGATTTGGAGATTTGGAGATTTGGAAATTTAGATATTTGGAGATTTTTATTTTGGGAATTTTGGAATGTGCGAATGTAGGAATGTGGCAATTTGAGGAACGAAAAATTTTGGGATTTGGGAATTGATGTATTATAAGATTTACAAAGTAGAATTTTGAGATTCAAGTTTCTGAAAATTTAAAAATTTATCTATTCCAAAAGTTGAAGAGTTGGGAATTCAAGAATGTGCTACTTCGAAAATTCAAGCATTTGGTACTTTAAGAATGTGTAAATTTAAAAATTAAAGAATATTCAAACAGTGAATTTAAAAGTGTTATCATACGAAAATTAAAAATTCCAAGAACTTAAAGCATTAAAAATTCAAAAGGTGTGAAAATGTAACAAACTGCTCATACGCATATAGGTTAACCTATCATGGCGATGAGGTCGTTCGATCGCTGTATTTGATGTTTTTCGTAAGCGTCGAACCATGATCCATTAATATCGTACCGATTTGTGTTGATACCACTCTGTGCTCGCACAAATTACACACGCGTCAATATTGAACTTGGTAGCGTTTGTACAACTGATTGATAACGAGTTCGTTGCATTTGCTTTATCGGTAAACGACTACTTGACACGGTGCCTTTTGCCACTAAACCTATAGCCATAATCGTAAACTGACTCGAAAACAACGTGTTCGTCGATGATCGTTATACAAGATAAAAAGAAAAAAATCATGATATATGTAAAATATATTAATGATCGTGGAATGTGCGTCGAATCCGGTTTGTTGTTGAGAACGAAGCGGATACTGCATGATAATTAAGTGGAATCGTTATCTATGATAGTTAATATAAGTGGACGTGAAGAACGATTTCGAGGTTGAAATGCATAGATTATTTTCATCGAACAAAAATAAACTCATGGACAGAGGGAACATCAAGAGACACTTGTCTCCCTTAAAGGGAGGAAGGTTGTATTTTAACTCTGGTGTGAAAAAGTTTACTTTTGTTTACCGTAAACGTTAACAAATTTCAAGTTACTAATAGTTCATAAATATTAGCTTGCAGTACTTTAACAGTAAATGATAATCAATATCTACTGTGTAAAAATAAATCTAAAATCCATCCTGAATTTTATTAATGTGATAAATATTTTGTTACAAATTTTGTTCCTGATTAACAACTCCATGAATAAACTATTTGCACACTATTTTAGTAACGTGACAAATATTTTGTTACAAAGTTAGGATCCGGTTAACAACCCAACTGTATGAATATTTAATTAACAAATATTAGCTTGCAATATTTTAACTTGCAGTAATTGGTAATCAATATCTACTGTGAAAAAATAAATCTAAAATCCATCCTGAATTTTATTAATGTGATAAATATTTTTTTACAAATTTTGTTCCTGATTAACAACCCCATGAATAAACTATTTGCATACTATTTTATTAACGTGACAAATATTTTGTTACGAAGCTAGAATCTGGTTAACAACCCAACTGTATGAATATTTAATTAACAAATATTAGCTTGCAATATTTTAACTTACAGTAATTGATAATCAATATACACTGTGAAAAAATAAATCTAAAATCAACTGTGAATTTTATTAACATAATACTTAAATATTTTGTTACAAATTTTGTTCCTGATTAACAACCCCATTTGCATAGCATTTAGTTTTCTTTTTGTTAGTTTTGTACATTTTCTAACTGTATTCATTGAAAAAAAGAATTTAGGTGTCCTCCATTTTTGTAAAGGATAATGGAAGCAAAACCAGATTTTTGCAACGGAGCTCTTATTATTCCTTACACTATCATTATTACACGGTAAGCGAAAGAAGAGTGTTCGTGTTCCTTTTATGTTCCTGGGAATCACAAGCTGGCATTTACAAAGGCATTTTAAGTGTATCTTCAGCGTACGGCATAAGAGCGCCTCGTTCCCGCGAATACTTGCATGCAGGTTTGTGAAGTCGAATATATTTCATCGTTTCGAAGCCGACAATGGAGAAAAAGTATTTCTCCTCTTTCGTACTTTCTTGTTTCCATCTTACGCGGAGGAAAAACATGTAATGGCGGTCGTTTCTGCAATAACTGTATTTAGATTACTACATCAATTATTTGGTGCGGGGTATTTGATTAATAAATTGGTAACTCACATTTTCTAGTTTGGAAATTATGGAGCTTCATTTGTAAATTTTTAAACGCTTCATTTTTTTTAAATTTTGCAAGTTCTCAGAAGGATGAGTTCAACTTCTCAAACTCCCAATTCCTACATCTTTAACTTCTCAAATCCTCAAATTCTCAGACCCCCAAATTCATAAATTTTCAACTTCTCAAATTCCCAAATTCTCAAACACTCAAATTTTTAAATATCCAACTTCTCTAATCCCCAAATTCTCAAACCCCCAATTCCTAAATCTCCAACTTCTCAAACCCCAAACTTCTCAAACCCCCAACTTCTCAAACCTCCAACTTCTCAAATCCCCAACTCTTCAAACCCCCAAATCTCTCAAAATCCCAATCTTTCCACCCCAACATTTCAAACTCTCCAAACCTTCAAATCTCCCACTTCCAAAACCACCATATACTAAAATATTTACGATCCCCAGGGTACACAAGAATGTCAACCAAGGCGCATCGCTATTTATAACCCGTTAAAAAATTAAATAAAAATTTGTGGTCGTCCTTGAGGAAAATCAACTCGCATCCTTTACGACGCTTGTTTCGATTATTTTGCAACGTCATAGTCTACCCTCGTGGATTATTATTCGAAAAAGAAAAGGAGAGAGGATTCCACAAGGTCGAATGAATAATTCCTATCACAGTGTAGGTACTTGAAGATTTCCTCGTGACATTTGAAGATACACTGTTATTCGCTCGTAAGTTCGATAAGTTGTAGGGAACAACGCGTTCTTCTTCACCGATCATCTTGCGTCATGGATCACGAAGAAAGATCGTTTAAAAAATCGCAGATCTCGTGCTGCATGAGAAGCCAATCGCGAAGATCTCGCTGCAGGTCACGTTTTCATTGGAAACCGTACAATCTGGTGGTGATTTTGCAACGGAACCCATCGTTTCAGCTGAAAATACTGTTATAGCGGCTTATAAGTCTTTTGGACGTGTGGTCTTAAGTGCGGAGAACGAACTTAAACATCGAGGCTCTGCAGCTGCAACTTTGGAATTTGTTTGTGACGGAAAATATCGAGATGTACAGTTATTGCAATTATGTTGGGTGGAATTTTGTTGCGGTACCTGGAGTGGTGATGGAATGTGGACGTTTGGGACGCTGTGGATTTGGGGACTTGGGAATTTGGTGGCTTCGGAATTTGGAAGGATAGGAATTTGGGGACTTGGGAATTTGGGGGCTTGGGAATTTGGGGGCTTGGGAATTTGGGGACTTGGGAATTTGGGAAGGTGGAAATTTGGGGACTTGGGAATTTGGGGACTTGGGAATTTGGGGACTTGGAAATTTGGGGGCTTGGGAATTCGGAAGGATGGGAATTTGGGGACTTGGGAATTTGGGAGCTTGGGAATTTGAGGACTTGGGAATTTGGAGGCTTGGGAATTTGGGGACTTGGGAATTTGGGAAGGTGGAAATTTGGGGACTTGGGAATTTGGGAGGGTGGAAATTTGGGGACTTGGGAATTTGGGGGTTTGGGAATTCGGGGGCTTGGGAATTCGGGGGCTTGGAAATTCGGAAGGATGGGAATTTGGAGACTTGGGAATTTGGGGGCTTGGGAATTTGGGAGGTTGGAAATTTGGGGAACTGAAAATTGGAGGAGTTGGAAATTTGAAGATTTAGAAATTTGAGAAGTTGGAAATTTGGGAAATTGGAAATTTGGGATTTAGAAATATTATACATAAAATAATATAAAACGCGTCAGTGAAAGATACGCATAGTCGACTGTGGATAATCGTACAGAGGAAATAACAATGCTTTCTTGGACTCTACAAGCGGTGTGAATGGCTTTGAGACATTAACCTCGAGTCATTTCAACGTTGAGCAACAATTTTGCGGTTTATACTTCATTTACTGAGATGTAGGAGCTGACAGAGCACAAATTGTTGAATCACGGACGACGAAAGAAATATCCATGGACGTGGAACAATTTCTTCAGCTTATCTCCAAGTTATTTCTCTTAGTTATTTAAGTTATTATAAACATTTTTATTTGAATGATACTCAGAAACAAGAATTGATATTACAGCGGTAATATGTTATGTAATACGTTTTTGTTTATGCGTATTTTGTATCATATTTTGTTCATGCAAAAGTGGGCCAAGTTGGTCAATATATTATTTCGGCAAAGTTATTTCTTCACTTTCAATGTGAATGTTTATTAAATAATAAAGTCGTTATTGTCAGACATCTTATATATTTTTAGTCTGAAAATGAGTCTTGAAATGACCCAACTTTTCATATTTTAATATCTCCGAATTCTCAAATTAGGAAATCCTAAATTCCTAAATTATTAAATCCAAATCTCACATTTCCTCAATTACCCAACCTCCAACCCTCTCAACTTCTAGAGGTTCCAAATACCTTTCTAGTAGAGTTCCAAATTTCTAAATTACTCTATTCCCAAAAACCTCTATTTCAAAATTCCATATCTCCACATTTCCAAATTTGCACATTCTTAACTTAAAAACCCCTCCATCTCTGCACACCATGCTCAGCCCATAAATTCCCCCAAGCACCCCTTATCCATCACCGCAACAGCTTGTCAATTCCTTACACGCTCGTACCCAAGATGTTAATTAACAGCTATTATATCGTATCGCATCGCAGCGTTACACCGGTCATTTATAGCCGACAAAACAATAACCGACAGACGTAATCGATCACGGTTAACAACGCGTGTAAGGTCGCCATACGTTGATTTCCATCGATCACGTCTCGAAAGTAACAAGTCCCCGGTATTTTTTCTTGCAAAACTCCATCGTGTCCGGCATTATCGGGCGCTTGTTCCTGGTTGAAAATCTGGGTAAGTGGTATAAGGACGTTCGGCCACGTTCGCACGTGTCAGCCGTTTTCTTTCCATCGTTGTTTCCCGGGTGTCTACACACGGGAAACGTGTTACCGTGTATCGCGTGCACCAGCGAGCGTGAAAGTGCGTCCTGCGATGTCGATGATAAATGTTGAGAGAACGTTGCGCCGCTTTTATCTGCCGTAAAGTCAATCGATATTTACTCTGGTCGGAGGTCCTGCACCTGCGATCGTGCCACCGAACCAGATCGCCTAATGAATTCTACTGTATTCTAAGTGACTCATGATAACTTATCGATTTAGCGTATTTTAACGAGGATTGAAGCATTCGGATTTGAATATATAGGTTGACTAGTTCTGGTTTGTGCAAATTTTTATGGAATTGTTTGATTAAACTGACATTAGTGATCTGTGGTTTTGTAGGTCACAGGTTATCAGTGGTAATTTTCCTGCGTAGTAACAGTCGTTTAGTGTCGTTTAAATTAAAGCTAGCTAGTTTAATGGAATAAATGATCTGCAGGACAATTTTTCAGCCAAGACGGCAATATATCGGGAGGCTACTGTACTACAAGATTTCAAGAAGTTACATGTCTCACAATTTCGCTTGTGGTAACATGTATATTCAAGGTATATGAAACTCTTGAATATTTGTATTATACATATGTGAACATTGACTACTTGTACTGTACATGAAAAACATGACACACACATGTGTGGGTAAATTTTAAATACTTGTACCCTATATGAAAATCTTTAATATTTATACTATAATCTGAAGATATTGAATACTTGTCCCTATATGAAAATTTTCAGTACTGTACTCCACATATGAAAATCCTGATTGCTTGTACTCCACATATGAAAATCTTGAATACCTATAACCCACATATGAAACTTTGGAATACTTGTACTCTATGTATAAGAATATTGAACCCTAACTAAATAATTTAACCCTACATAAAGTCTGAAAAATTTGTATCTGAAAATTTTTAATGCCGCACTCCACATATGAAAATCCTGAATAGGTGCATTCCACATATGAAAGTCTTGAATACCTATAACCCACATATGAAACTTTGGAATACTTGTACTCTATGTATAAGAATATTGAACCCTAACTAAATAATTTAACCCTACATAAAGTCTAAAAAATTTGTATATGGAAATCTTGAATACGTGAACTCCACATATGAACATCCTGAATACATGTACTCCACATATGAAAATCTTGAATACCTATAACCCACATATGAAACTTCCGATTACTTGTACTCTGTGTATAAAAATATTGAACCCTAACTAAATAATTGAACTCTACATAAAGTCTAAAAAATTTGTATATGGAAATTCTGAATACGTGAACTCCACATATGTATGAACATCCTGAATACATGTACTCCACATATGAAAATCTTGAATACCTATAACCCACATATGAAACTTCCGAATACTTGTACTCTGTGTATAAAAATATTGAACCCTAACTAAGTAATTGAACTCTACATAAAATCTAAAAAATTTGAATATGAAAATCTTGAATGTCTACAGAGAATTAATATAACTATAACTGTATATTTAATCATAATAATTCACCGATCCAAGTTATTAACTCTCGGGTTGTTACGGTTTCGTGCGCAGCTGACTCATTGTTCTCGTTGAATTTTTCTGCTATCTACGATAGATACATGATTATTCCGGGTAACGGTACGGTATACGTGTATCAGCACGATTTCGTAGGTGAATGAGCAACCTGGACGAAAACGTTGGCTCGATGTGAGCGTATCCTGTTTGTTGAGTAACATTCGGGGGATAATTTTTATTGTGCCACGCATGTGCCCATACGGAGGCAAACTACGCCGGTGAAAGTGTAATAAACACAACGAAACCTTATCGTGATAATTCATTATGAAACGGACCACTTTTGACCCAAAGTGAATTGAATCTGATTGTCATTATTGACCTACTGTCACCGTTAAGTGTATACGAATAAATTTGACGATAAAATGGTAAAGGTATTCGTTAATTGTATGGAAATTTATTCGTGCAATAATCAAACCGTTTCGCTTTCGAAAAGAAGTCAGTGGATATCCTTGGATGATTTCGAAAATTTTAGACTGCTTCTGAAATTTGCACGCTGCAAACTTTCGGTTATCACCTTCCGATTAATAGGGTCGTTGAGATGTATTTTGGTCCGAGTTATACTTCAAACAATTTCGAGTGGAAAATTGAATATTTGATTGAAAAATTGAGGTGGTTACAGATGGGATCTGCCTGGCTTGTGCAACGCGTTGAGCCATTAATCTATTTCATTCGTATACTAGATGCAAGTCAGATTGTTTTCGCACGTGTTTAACACGTGTGTTCAAGCCTGCAAAATATCTTTGTTATTTATGAAACAGTAACAATCAAAATCAGGTACCGATATTATACATGTTATATTTTTATCATCAACCTTGACATTTTCGATCGAATTTCTGAGCGAAGATTGATAAAAAATTATATAGATGTCATAAAATGCTAATGGTATCAATTAAATATGCTATTACTATTTTGTCTCTAGAGTTGTCAAAATGGTAAAATGGTAAAATTAGAAGGTAATTTAAAAATTGTACTAAGGTAAACTAGAATGAGCCCATTGGTCCTCTAAGTACAATGAGTCCAAGGTTGTCTGCCGCAATCCAACTTTCAGTAGGCTATGTCGTCTTCAGCCTAGTAATTATTGCTAGGTATTTTCTAACTCTTACAATTTCCCTTCAGAATCATTGTAGTCGAAACTTTCCGCCAAGCGTAAGAGTTTCTCAACCATTGCCGTTTAAGATCGATTTAGATCGAGTCAATTGCGTAATAAAATACCAATCATAACGATTCAAAAAACTATAACCAAAAAATAGTACAATTGAATAATTTTGAACACTATAAAAATTATTCTATATGATATAAAATAAATTGAAGCACAGTATAAAAAAATAAATACAAAATCTGTATACTTCTCTGAAATATTTGAGTACACAGTACTAAGTACTAAGTACAACTTTTGATGACAGATTGTCATTCTAATAAATCCTGATAATGATTCATTTACATTATCGTGAATCGAAGAACAGAAAAAGAACGTTTAACACCTGTTTCAACATGGTTCCGATAGATATCATAACTGTAGAATTGTATTTTTTTACGGTAAATTACCTCTGTATAGCGTTCGAGTTATTCCTCGTGAAATCAAACAAAGTCAAACATAAAACGTTACCGCAAACCGTCAGCTTATCGACAATCAACGTAATGGCGGTGCTACCTGAATCTAATTAATTCCAAGAAACTATGCTTTTATCACCTGGGACGTTAGTTATAGCGATTGACAAATATTCAAATAAAATTGTGTGTAAGACGTAGAAGGAAGATTGTTCAAATAATCGGGTGTGTAATATGTCTGCAATTATAGCGTTGATCAAATGTTATCTAACCCTTCACTATTTCATGTAGGATGTTGATTCTTTCTTAGTAAATTTCCTTCTTCAATAAAACTTCGTATAATTTTTTTATTGTACATAGATTTGCAGAAACATTCTGTGAGAATTATTAAAATTTTGTATAAATTTCAAAAATTATTGTGTGCATAAAAATAATTTATAACAGTAGTAAGAATAATTTAGAACGATAATACAATATAACAGAAATATAAAACTTACGAAATACTTCAAACATTTGCACGAAATATTTTATATTCAAGTTTGAAATGTTTCATGACCTTACAATATGTTCAAATATTTAAATACCTTGTAAGATTTGAAACGAATTGAGATTTATATAAGAACAGAAAAGTATGCAACTTTTGAAGAATAAAAATCATTGCGAAATTTCGGAAATGATCCTCACAAAGCGCAGTCAATTTTGCTGGAAACATGTTTTGAGGAGATAATGGGGGATGATGAAGCGGATGGACGAAAATAGGATATCCTGCATTGTATACTCTGTCAGAAGGAAATTCGAGGGAAACTCGTACCGAATAAAGATTAAAGGATTAATATTCTATGATCGTAGCTGGAAAACACACAAAAACGGAGGAAGAAAGAAAAATATTGATTTGAATAGCGCACACGAAAGTATGCATGGCAAGTAGCACGTGTTTATTTGGTAGCCGGTTCTCACGAGCGCTGCATGCCGGGTAATTTTTCTTCTCCCTTCCTACGAAGGTCGATCTTCTATCGATACTATTTCATTTTAACGCAACACATTTTAATAATCCCTTTCTAAAAAGTATCTCGACTTGTTAGCGTGGCTATTCACTGTGCAAACCATAAAACAATCATTTCCCTCTTACGTATTATACTAAAACGAAAGCAACAAAATACGCGACAAAAAGTAAATAAAAAGTATTACCTGTTTATAGAAGCGGAACAGGAGGTAACGTTTCAGTGAATTGTAAAATTCACTGCAAAGTTTTGTATTTTAATCGAGAGTTAACTGATATTCATTAACCTCATAAATTCGCGTGAAGTTGCAACAATGATTCTCTAACGTTGAGATAGTAATCGAACCGATTATGTGATTAGAAAAAAAAGAGGGTTAATTAAACTTCTTTAACGCGTTATTCTACTGAGAAACCGTTCCACGATTATTACGCAAAAGGAACTCGTGATCACAATTACACCTGTTTCGATACCCCCGATGCATTGCAATTAAACGGAACTATCACTATAATAATACGATATCAGATTTTACCGTCGACACTGTCTCACGATTGCCACATCTCGAACTGTCACACGGATACTGTGACATTAAATCGATCATTCCCATTTTGTCACTGCGACATTTATTTTTAAACACTCGTATCAATCAAAATGCTATAAATTACTTTTACTGCTTTTTAATGCACTGAAGTGTCTTCAAGAAATTCATTTTAATACATGATCTTACTTCTCTATTAATTGTGTTATTTTTTTAAAATTGAATGAAATTGACTATGTTTCAAATGAAATTATTTTTAATAAAATATTGAGAAGTTTGAATTAATATTTTTGAGTTGGTTGAAATATATGGACACTCGCATATGAATACAATTAATTTTTTCATGTTTGGTTGTAATGCATGAAGAGTTGCATATAAACAGGCGTACAACCTATCACTATTTTAGTATCAGACTTTGTATGGAAATAAATGATCTGGTATTATATAATTAGTACAAGACAATCTTCTATTAAATATTTAAAAATTGTCATCATTGCAAATGTTCAAAGTTGAATGAACTTACTGTTAAAAAATATAAAAGAAACGGTCTCACCTGAACGTCTCAAGGGTGGTCCATCTCTGCACAATTTTCCTATTGTTCTCTAGACTATGTGCATCCACTTGTCGGAAGAAAAACCATATCACTAAAAGAACCTCTCGAATCATTCACGAAATCACTACTCTCTGTGTTTTAACCCACTCTTACAATTTTACAAGTTTTACAAGTTTCAATTTTATCCTCTTCGTGCCTCCTCGATCTCCAGTGTAGTTATCGATTCCGTGAGGATCAACAGCAAGCACGTGGATCGTCACCGCGCAGAATCAGTCCGGCCATTTTCGCGCTCTTATTTGCCGCGTATTCTGACGATTATTGCAGATATCGACATCGATCGATAAGAATCCACTGTGCCGATCTTCCCGTGATCCAATTCGATCGTGTAAGATAGAGACTTTTTTCTTGGTGATCTCCTTTTAAAAGTACGATTTGGCGGATCGATCGATCGATCGATCGATACCGTTCACCGTTCACGATCGGCTACGACCACGATCTCACCGTGAGCACCGAGTCTCCGCGACTGCGGCGGGTGTCTACTCGCGAGGAACGATTGGAGCTGAATGCGCGCGCTCGCGCGCGTTCGAGCGTGTGTGCACGCACGAGACGTTTATAAACGAGTACGCGCACACACGCCGATGATAGTTGCTTGAAGAGGGAGACGGTGGACGGACGAAGGTTCAAAGCTCACGGTGGGTGGCGAACAGGGTCGGCGGACAATATTTTTGAAGTGTCGGTGGACTTTTTTGGCACTCGACAGTTTCGGAATTTGGGGACTTCGTAATTTGAATAGTTTGCTATTTGTGAATCTTGAAATTGGACCTGAGGATTTAACAGTTTGGAGAACTTGGAATTGGAGAATTTGGGAATAGGACAATTTGGTGAACTTGGAGGTTTGAGAATATAGGTTAGGGATAAGTTGATAAGTTTGGGATATTTGAAACATTTGAAGATCAGAGATTTAGCAATTTTCATATGTGGAAATTTGTCACTTTGGGAGGCTGATAATTTGGGAAATTAGAAGCTGGAAATTAGATACATAGAACGTCTGGGTGGAGAGTTACGGAATTTGAGAATTTGAAAGTTTGGCAATTTGGAGAATTTTGAGATTTGAAGATTTGAGATCTGATTTGGAACTGGAATTTTTAGAATTCGTTAATATGCAAATTTAGGAACGTGGGAGTTCAGAAATTTCATAACTTACGAATGTAGCCTTATGGACAGTCATAAATCTGAAAATTACAACTTTGAGAATTTCGAAATCTCGACGCTAAAATTTTAGACTTGAAATTTTGAAAAATTTCACTATTCGTAAATTTTCAAATCTTGATTACCACAAAATCTTGATTACAAATCTACTAATATTAATCTCATAAATATTCAGATTTTCAAACTTAAATCTTTCATCCTCAGAATTCTCCACCTAGTACCAACATATATAGAATAGATATGTATGTAGAATACCAAAGTGTCTTATTCCACTTTGATATGAATCCCCTTAACATTAAAATGCATTTACAATATTTTCAACATTTCACCGAATTAATCAAGTGATAACATTCTGTACATCCCATCTCATAATATACTCGAAAACTTGATCCTATTTCAGAACCTCCCCAAACAAACCGAACAAAACATTTGAGAATGCCTTCCAACCAAGAGATTCCACACAAAGCGCGTCTGAAATGTAGAATGATAGACATTCCATAGAACTCGCGCCGGCCCTGGTGGTAAACTGTAGATAAGAAGAATCCATTTTTGGACAAGATCGATACTTGTTTCAGAGGATCTCGCTTGGCGTAGACACATACCTATCTTAGTCCCTTTCAGCGATACATGGCAAACGGGTTTCTCGGACATTGAAAAATCGGAGATCAAAGTCGACTTATCTGATAATCGGAGAAGGCTATCCGATGAGATATGTTGTTCTTTAATGATACACTGTTTAGCGAAGGATTGCGGAAAATAGGCGATTACGCAAATGATGAAAGAGAGAAAATGCAAAAAGTGATGGAGTATAAATATCTTCGACGGGGCAGTGGAAACTTGCTTCTATGTATGTACTTGTTGCGATAGACACAATTATGAAATATCGATGTGGTTAGAAATATTGAGGTGTATTTGAAATGATAGAGATTTGCTGATTATTGTGATTTTTGGGGGGTTGGGGGTTTAGGAGTTTGTGGGTTTGGAAGCTTGGGAATTTGGGAACTTGGGAATTTGGGAGCTTGAGAATTTGGGAGCTTGGGAATTTGGGAGCTTGGGAATTCGGGAGCTTGGGAATTTGGGGACTTGGGAATTTGGGGACTTGCGAATTTGGGAGCTTGGGAATTCGGAAGCTTGGGAATTTGGGGACTTGGGAATTTGGGAGCTTGGGAATTTGGGAGCTTGGGAATTTGGAAGCTTAGGAATTCGGGAGCTTGGGAATTTGGGGACTTGGGAATTTGGGGACTTGGGAATTTGGGAGCTTGGGAATTCGGAAGCTTGGGAATTTGGGGATGTGGGAATTTGGGGACTTGGGAATTTGGGAGCTTGGGAATTTGGGAGCTTGGGAATTTGGGGACTTGGGAATTTGGGAGCTTGGGAATTCGGAAGCTTGGGAATTTGGGGACTTGGGAATTTGGGAGCTTGGGAATTTGGGAGCTTGGGAATTTGGAAGCTTGGGAATTTGAAGATATAGGAATTTGGGAATGTGGAAAAACTAACCCCCAAGTTTCTAAATTTCCCACCTCGACTCCACACCGTCCTTCGACCTCACCCGACTTCCACCGACCTCACTCGACCTCACCCGACTTCCACCCCAAAGTTCCAATTCTTAATCACCTCCAACCTTTGCAAAATGTAATTGTATCACTTTGTACGTTATAGATCGATGAATGATAAACATTCCACCACAAGAAGCCGCGTAATGTCTGTTGAATCGCGGTAGACTGCTGTTACCATAACGATCGTGACACAAAAACGAGGTAAATATGCACGCGACAAAACAGGGAATAAAACGTGTGGTAATCGTTTCACTTTTGAAACTTCATCGAGTCTGTTGCAAGAAATTGTAAGCGATCTTGATATTTCGTAACTGACGATCTGATTCGCCTCATTACGCGCAAGCTTCCTTCTTACGATAACTCTTCTTCCTGTCATTCCTCGGATAACAATGAAGCCTAATTCACGCCACCTTAGCCATTTCCGTTCTCACGTTCATTTCTCCTAAATCAAATCAACGATCTGTTTCTCTAATCGCTTTTTCTCTCCGCTATTCTTTTATCAACTTTACCGAAACGCAGATTGTATTGTTCGTTTTTTAGTACTCTTTCGAGGAAAGTTCTTGAGAGATTTGCATTACGGTGAAATGATAGTTAGAAATTAAATAAGTATTTAATTAGTCGTTAAATTTAATGGGGTATTTATACAGTTCATAGGTTAAATACAAGCAGACTATATGTAGCTTTGAATAAACTCACGGTTCTCACACTTTTATGACTCGTGAAACATTCATTGAATTTCTATGAATTGTTATAGTTAGTCTTTTAAGCAAATGTAGTTCGTTTAATTGTTGGACGGTTAAATTCACCTGGGAACGTGTCTCAATATTTCACGATTACATAATCGTGCAAATTGACGGTGAAAGGGATTCACATTCGGTTGACAAGAAGAATCTTCTTGGAACACGTTATTAAATGGATTCTTCAATCTGTGAAAGTGTTTTTATATGTAGAGTTTGATGCAACACTGTAAATAAATAAAAGTCTTCAAATTTTTAGGAACATGTTTCTATTTCTGCATTTCTAACCTAACCTTGCATACGTAGAAAATCTACTTGGCTCATATGTAGTACAGTGTGTCACTATTAATAAAGCTGGAAAATCTGACTCTGGTTGTGGCAGATGAATCTTTCGATTGTATTGACAGAAATTAACATGGGAAAACATGTTTTCCTTAAATCTAACTTCCAATTTAATTTCTACAAATATTACAATATTATCACTTAAAAATTGACATAGTAAAACGGACTTAAAAAATAGTGGCATTCTTCTGAGACCAAGGTAAGAAGCAGCAAACTTAATATCAACTATCATAATTTTTATAAAAATACTTGTATAAAAATCACCCAAAAATAATATAATAAATAACCAAAAAATAACACAATAAATGACATAAAAATAAAATAATAAATAACATAAAAATGACATAATAAACAACAGAAAAATAACAAAGATAAAAAGACCTTACAATGAATGGTAAAAATTTAGCACTTTACTATATCGCATCTTTCCTGCACCTTCTCCGTAAATTTCGAAAATACCGCTCCTCGACCTTGAAGAATATTAATGAACGATCCAACGTACAATTCTTCCGGTACTTGCTAAATAGAAGTAGTTACCAAACTGCGTTACAGTTCGCGTAATTGGCGCACAATCGTGCAAACGCGAATCCACGCCACGCCGTCGCGGTTGTGCAAATATCATCTGATTTCGCAATGCACAGCCAACATTTCGAGCGTGAAAGTTCTGATACCGGCCGGAAAAGAAATGACTATGTATATCGCGTTAATCGTCACGCTGGTTCCCAGCAAAATAACCACGCTTAATCGACGTTGAATAACGTTACGGACTGTTACGTGACTCGTGCCTCTTTGCCGACATTTTGTGTCCCGGAGGATTTCCTGAGAGGACAAGTTCGATTCCTGCGTCGCGACATTTAGTCGCGTTTCGATATTGCTTTCCAAGGTATCATCGGTTAGGTGAACATGTCCTTGTCATAGCTCTGCCAAGGTTTTACTCTTTAAGTTGAATTTCAACTTCTATTTCAATTCTATCGATAGCTTTTACGTGTTAATTGCTTGTTATTGATCCAAGGTGTCTGTGAAAGTGGCGGAGGAAAATTATGGAGGTTGCAGGTCTTCGAGTTTTAAAATTTAGATAGCTTGTAGATTGGAGTTTTGGTCATTAGATAATTTGGACCTTTGAAAATTTTCACCTTGGTCGGTTTAACATTAGAAATATTTTGGGTTTGAAAATTTAGAAATTCATAAGAGTGAAGATTATAGGATTTCAGCATTTTTTGGAGCTTAGGAATTCGGTCAGTTTTCCAGACGCACTAGGTGCGTCACTTTCAAAATTTTTTGGAGCTTAGGAATTCAGTTAGTTTTCCTGACGCGCTAGGTGCGTCACTCTCAAAATGTTTTGGAGCTTAGAAATTCAGTTAGTTTTCCAGACGCACTAGGTGCGTCATTCTCAAAATGTTTTGGAGCTTCGAAATTCAGTCAGTTTTCCAGACGCACCCGGTACGTCATTCAACATACATTAAACCAAAGTATCTTAAATGTATTGATTGAACAGTAGCGTCGTTAAAAATTTGTTTATGATTACGTAATTTCCATACCAAATATAAAATCATAATATTTCTTCTCAAAGAAATATCTTGTTGATCATTCTGAATTCTCCTCATCTCGAACAAACTAAAAACTGGTCACACACAAAAAAAACTGCTTGATAAAACCATTGTATTAAATTATGTACGTTGCAGCCTGATGTTTTTCTTGAATTTCATCATTGCATCGTTGGTAATCATGCTTGAAGAAGTTAAATAAATTAATTCTACAGTCTATACGCAAGCACCGGATAGATTATGTGGTGAAACTATGTAATAAATATTGAAGACTGAAGGAAAAACTTGTTGCATATGTCAGAACGTTTCAACTTCTTCATTATTCATAAATCACGTTAATTATCACGTAAATAGGAAAGAACTTGTCGTCAAGAAGCAAAGAGCTTCTCACCTATATTTTCAGTATCAAATTGACACGGAATACAGTGTAACGAAATGTTAATATCTTGATTTAAATGTTGTTAAATATTCAGAAGAAAAAACTTGGGAGGATATAAAAACTCGATCCAGGATTTTTCGCAGTTTTAGTATTTAAAATTGAACGAGAGGGGAGAGGCAATTAATGGATGTGAATGATATAAATAATTATTGAATCTTTTTAAATATGACGGAGTAAAGGAAGAACCTGTTGCAGAAAGACAAAATGTTTCAATTAATTCATTACAGTTTTAGAATTTAAAATTGAGCGATTGTGAAAGGAGATAAAGAGTCAATTAATGTATATGAATGTTATAAATAAATGTTAGAGAATCTTTTCAAATATGGCGGAGTGAAGAAGAACCTGTTGCAGAAAGATAAAATGTTTCAATTAATTCATTACAGTTTTAGAATTTAAAATTGAGCGATTGTAAGAAGAGATAAAGAGTCAATTAATGTATATGAATGTTATAAATAAATGTTAGAGAATCTTTTCAAATATGGCGGAGTGAAGAAGAATCTGTTGCAGAAAGATAAAATGTTTCAATTAATTCATTACAGTTTTAGAATTTAAAATTGAGCGATTGTGAAAGGAGATAAAGAGTCAATTAATGTATATGAATGTTATAAATAAATGTTAGAAAATCTTTCCAAATATGGCGGAGTGAAGAAGAACCTGTTGCAGAAAGACAAAGCACTTCATCACAGTTTCAGAATTTAAAATTGAGCGACTGTGAGAGAAAATAAGGAGTCAATTAATGAGAATGAATGTTACAAACAATTATAAAAGAATCTTTCCAAATACGGAGAAGTGAAGAAGAACCTATTGCAGGAAAA
This sequence comes from Megachile rotundata, assembly GCF_050947335.1. Classification (NCBI taxonomy): domain Eukaryota; kingdom Metazoa; phylum Arthropoda; class Insecta; order Hymenoptera; family Megachilidae; genus Megachile; species Megachile rotundata. The sequence continues at coordinate 8,198,502 of NC_134987.1, read as the reverse complement.
CAAAACACTTTATCACAGTTTTAGAATTAAAAATTGAGCGATCATAAGAAGAGATAAGGAGTCAATTAATGCAAACGAATGTTATAAATAATTATAAAAGAATATTTTCAAATATGGCGGACTAAGGAAGAACCTGTTTCAAAAAGAGAAAAACACTCAACAATTTAATATTCACAGCCGTAATTGATTTCAGGGCGAAATAAATCACGAAAGAATATAAATCAATGAAAGCTGTTAATAGATATTAAAGTTTATTAAATATCAAGGGCTAAAGGAAGAACCTGTTGCACGGATGAAAAAAGTTCCAAGTTCCTCATCATTCACGGTTCTATCGATCGACTTAATCAGTTAATCAACGAAAAAGGAAGATTAAAGGAAGAACCAGTTGTAAAAGGACAGAAACACTTCATCATCCGGAGAGTGAACACCTGACTGCAACACAGGTTTGAGAAGTTAGGCTAGTGGAAGAGAAATGACCAGCCGGTGAAACGAGGCAAGGGTGAAGGTCAGATTAGTCACGAATAGCGTGTCTCAGCAAACGTACGCCTTTGCAGTTACTAAAGCTTGTTTAAGGCTTTAGACAAAAGCGATTGTTGGCGATAAAAAATCTCATCGATTATTCGACCCTTTACTTGCTTTCTCAATGTTCTTTCGCGATTTTGTTCCTTCGAAGACTTTGTATTTTCGGTTTTCGATTGAACGATACTTTGTGAAAGTGGACCCTTTGGCAGGTGCCTGGTGAAACACCTGAGCCGGTCCGATGTTAATATGTTGCGCGAAATGTAATAATAATTCAATGGAGAATTTTGGTTGCAACAGAGAGAAAGGTGAAGGTGTAGACGCCTGTATGTAATATGATTCTTGCGTCCTTTGCTGGAGTTCTTTGATATGGATCTTTTATGTTGAGTTGGAAGTTTGGTAACTTGGGAGTTGCAAATTTCGGTATAGGTGAGTTGGAAATTTGGGTGTAGAGGATTTGGAAATTTGGGTAGAGGGGAGTTGGAAATTTGGGTATAGGGAAGTTGGAAATTTGGTCATTTGGGAATTGGAAATTAGGAAATTAGGAAATTTAAGAGTTTGGAGATTTGACAACATGGGGGTTTGAGAATTTGGGGATTCGTCAAGTTGGGGATTTAAGCAATTTTGGGATTTGGTAGTTTGAAAAATTGAGAATTTGGAAATTTGATAGTTTGGAAATTTGAGAATTTGGAAATTTGAGAATTTGGAAACTTGAGAATTTGGAAACTTGAGAATTTGGAAACTTGAGAATTTGGAAACTTGAGAATTTGCAAACTTGAGAATTTGGAAATTTGAAAATTTGGAAATTTGAGAATTTGGAAACTTGAAAATTTGGAAATTTGAGAATTTGGAAACTTGAGAATTTGGAAACTTGAGAATTTGGAAACTTGAAAATTTGGAAATTTGAGAATTTGGAAATTTGAGAAGTTGAAAATTTGGGGATTTGGAAACTTGAGAATTTGGAAACTTGAGAATTTGGAAATTTGAGAATTTGGAAATTTGAAAATTTGGAAACTTGAGAATTTGGAAACTTGAGAATTTGGAAATTTGAGAATTTGGAAACTTGAGAATTTGGAAATTTGCCAATTTTGGAACTTGAGAATTCAGGAATTTGCCAATTTAGGGACTTGATAACTTTGAAATATAGGATAATTCAGCCCTTGACAATTTAGACATTGCAAAATCTGAAAATTTGATAATCCGATATTCGCCAACTTCGAAACGTAAATGTTGGGAATCTAACAATTTGCAAATTCAGAGATTTGATCATTTGTATCAATTTCAAAATCAACAAAGAATTTAGAAATACATTGATTCAAAACTTTGGAATTTGAAAATTTGAAGATTCGAACTATCAGCAGAGTTCAAGGAAACCGGTTGTACAAGCAGATCGGTAAGAGTGGATTCTGTGGCCTTGAAATCGATCCTTATCAGAAGCGCAGTATCTTAATATGGTTAGTATACGTGATTCTTGAAGACGTGCCTACTATGCAGACGATAGTTGTTTCGTAATGAATTGAAAGTCTACGTTCGATTAGACACTCACTGCACGAAGTAACCTGATTAGTAACACCTTTTAATCGTTTTCACTTTATACATAATTAATTGTTTCTCGAATTGATTATAATAAATGTTTAGATAAATAATTAATTTCTTGAAGAGAGATTTTTAAAACATGTTTTGATGCTCACTTAATAGAATAAAAGTTTGAAATCAAATATTTGGTGCAAATTGTTATTTGCAGATATTGTATTTAATAAAGCAAGCTTACTTCCTCTATGGTTCACAACTCTTATTACTAATGTTTTTTTCATTTCTTAATTTTAGCTGTCAAAAATACCTCTTCCGTGTAAGTTAATTATTTTGATTAGCTGAAAATATTGTGATAACGCTATTTGGTTTTGAATTTCTTATCAGTAGGTAGTTTTAAAATGGCGTTGCTATCGTCATCTGGCGACGAATGAAAAAACCAATGGGCTCAATCTTTTTTTCGAAGAAAGTAACATTTGTGATTAATTGGAATAATTCAAAATTAATGAATAATTGTATCATGACATTATTATATTAATATTTGATGGACAATAAAAAAAGGGTTGAAAGTTGATGTTATCGACTTTGTAACATAACGATTATCGATACGTGAGGTCTCTGTATTTCCAAAGTATCGATAAAGTAGATACTATGCATTGTGTATCGGTAAAACCTTTTTAAATCAAAAACAAAACAATGTTATCTACGTACAGCAAGTACTGCAAAAGATGTATTTTTTGTTTTTATTAATTATTATAATTGAAGTAGTCAAATAGTACAATTTTACATATTCATTTAATATTACTTTGATAGACGTGTGTCAGATGGCAGGACGATTCAGATAGAGTACATTTTATCGCACAAGGAACATTTGTAAAAATTTTGTAAATAGAGATTCAACAATTTATTTGTATTTATACATAGTCCAGTTTCTTCCAAAATTTATTATCAAACAGAAAAATTTTGATTACATTTATGTATCTTCAGTTATCACCTATCCACATAACTTACTCAACAAAAGTTATGCACAGAAAAATACACAATTTCATTACTATATTATATTATATTATAACAATTATATTTAAGTTGTAATATAACAATTCATCAAAACAACCACTACAAGTACCTTTTATTTCCGAATGAGCATCAACTTAGCTAAACTTTCCGTAACAGTAACTTTCATAAACAGCAACAATTTCATCCCTCATGTCGCACTTCAATAAAATGCGTTAACCATCGTCTCACATTTCCATACATTAATCCAACATAACATTCCAATTACGTCCATTTATGTCAAACATTGATACGCCTATAAATACGAACTTATATAAACTCGATTCCACGAATTCGTGAAGCGTCCGTAAGTGGAGCGAGAAAAATGATCGGGGGATGTTCTATGTATATACGGGAACGTGTATAATCGTCCACAGGGGGTTGCACGATCCATGGGGTTCGAGTTATCTATGATAATGACTTTCATTCAACGACCGGCAACGCCAACGCGTTATCATACACACGCTATTATTAATACGACAGAGTGTATGATGTTTCTCCGGGGTTTGATTCGCGCGCTTCCGCCTGATTTTTTCCCCGTTATTACATTAACGATTACCGCCGCGACAAGGGGAGAAAATCATCGAGCATACGATAATCGAGTCAGCCTGCCAATCTATGATAATTAAACGCTTGCTCGACGATTCAATCGTGAATTTCACCGTGAACTGTCACCGACACGTCCACGAGCGATCATACAAATAATTTCATTAAACGCTCCTGTAAACGTAACGGAATATGTTTCCACGAATTAGAAATCTCAGAATAATCCCGTGTCACGTATTGTTTCTTTATTAATAGATTCGGTATACAAAGTTTCACGCACCCCTCTGAGAAGTTACAGGCTGCTCGAGAAACAACCCCAACGGATCATGGATGATCGAGTATTTCTATGCAAGATCCTAAAAATACGTCGGACCGCTAAAAATATCTCGGTGCTAAATATTCATTTCAAAGGAACGTTGACGCCTCTCTGTTAACGAAATTACGTGATTAATTAATCTCGAATTAACCGCAAGTCAGTCCGAGCTGCGTTTAACTCCAATTGGATGTAATTGTAAATAATGTAATAATAGATGGAATTGATACGTTAAAGTTTAAACAGGTTAATAACGGTGAAAGTGTACCACACTTAATTAATATGATGGAGTTGGTGTATTGGTAGTTTGTGAAAACTTGGCAATATAACGAGAATATATTATGCATTGCATTGCTATGCAGACGTGTTTCTACGTTTCTAAATTTCGACGCACCCATGTCTCTACTCATACCATTCCTACGATCTCATATTTCTACGCATTCATATCCCCACGCGTTATATCACCACTCGTCCCATATCTCCACGCGTTATATCGTCATATGTCCATATTTCCATATGTTGTACCGCCACGCATCCATATCCACAGACGTTATATCATCGCTCCCATATCTCTACGCGTTGTATCGCCACGCATGCCTATCTCCACGCGTTATATCACCACCCGCTCATATCTCCACGCGTTATATCACCACCCGCTCATATCTCCACGCGTTATATCGTCATATGTCCATATTTCCATATGTTGTACCGCCACGCATCCATATCCCCACACGTTATATCCACTCCCATATCTCTACGCGTTGTATCGCCACGCATGCCTATCTCCACGCGTTATATCACCACCCGCTCATATCTCCACGCGTTATATCGTCATATGTCCATATTTCCATATGTTGTACCGCTACGCATCCATATCCTCACACGTTATGTCACCGCTCCCATATCTCTACGCGTTGTATCGCCACGCATGCCTATCTCCACGCGTTATATCACCACCCGTTCATATCTCCACGCGCTGCATCAGCACGCATCCACATTTCCGCGCGTTGTATCGCCACGTGCCTATATCGGCACGCGTTCATATTTCTACGCATTGTCCTACGTCCACCACGTGCCTCTATCACCTTGCGTAGTAACCAACGTGAAATATCACCACATGTCCCGGCATTCACGGACGAGTGAGTCCATTTGGTACCATAGACCTACTATTCCTAAATACAGCGCGTATGATGAAAGTTTGTAGGAAACGCGAAAGCAATCCCGTAAGGGGTGCAGGACGAAAAAGGACGGCGAAGCACAGTCGATGAAACAACGAGAGCCGAGGGGTTGCCCGGGGTTTAAGGGGTGGGGGTAGACGCAATTAGGAGAGAACATAAATCCCGCAGTTTAGCACACTTCCTCGTCGTGCCGGCAGATCGGAGAATACAAATCAATCGACGTAACGGCCGACTGCGCATTTAATTTCCATTCGGCTTCTGATCCGCAGAACCAGCGCGGCGGGTGGAGGCTGCCGGAGGGGACAAATAGGACAGACGAGAGGAAAGGAACGATCGGAAGAGCATCGAACGAGAGAAAGAGGACACGTGGGAAGGATAGAGGGGAAAAAAAGGAGGATACGAAGCGGTGAATGGTGAAAGAGAGGTAAGGGGTAACGTGAAAGTGGGTTAAGAGGGGAAAGGATGAGAGAGTAATTTGCGAACATCGAGGCAAAGGAGATTTAGGAGACGAAGAATGGATGATTGCACGTGAATGAGCGACGAGGAGAGCCGAAGGAAAAGCGGAAAGAGAGAACGCGGAACGGATGCTGGTAGCTACCTACTATTGGATTCAATGTGCAAAAGGAGAAATTGAGGGGAAAGGGGTGCAAGAGTAAATGAGTAGGTACAGTAAAGGTGTACGGGTAAATACGTCGGGAAATTAATGGCAGAAATATGGCGACAAAAAATAATTAATGTATGAATAACTCTTTTTTGTTCAACCTCGACTTCGGATTATTAAGGAATAAATTTTAGACCACGGTGTACTGAGGGTGTTTCAGGTTGAATTGCCCGATATGAAGCAATATGGCGGATCAAGTAATATTCGGAGATGGACTTCGGGCGAATTGCTATTATTGTTGCATATTAACTAAGATATTATTCTTCGAGCTTGATTAATTTCTATATTCATTGTAACATTACAAATGACAATTTTTGCATACTACGTAATAAGAATAGTTATATTTTATATAATATATGTCTATATTTTTCCGAACATTTCTACTTTGATAACGGTATTATAATAACAATATTCTAATATGTTACTCTTGTTAAAATATACGTATATTAGCACGTAGCAAGTATATTGAATATAGTAAAGCAGAAGATTGAATAATAAAAAAGTTAACAGAGAATAGGAAAAAGAGACGATAAAATGATAAACAAATTGAATCGTCTATCGAGTGAAAATAGGATAACAAGAAGGTAGAGCTCGATAAGGATAAGAGAAACGGAGGGAGAAAGAGAATTCAATGGAACGTCGAACATTTTTCTCGACTATCTCCGCATAGCGTAGGCATTCGATTCTCGTTGCAGGTATCCTGGAATCGATGAATGACATTCTCGCAAAAAGGATTTACCGCGTTCCACGACGAATCGACGGTGATCCGATTCGCATTAAGCCCGCGACGTGCACGCTGGATCGAATTTGTACGCGTCGTTAGTCGTTCACGTTGCTCCTACTGGAAAATGAGCACATTCCAATAATTGCGCTTTCGGTGAATTGTTTACCAGCGCAATAACGATCGTTGTACGATTCTTTCGGTGCAACCGATAATAAGCTTTACAATTGTTAATATTATTGTTTGTTTATGTAATACGCTGGATCAATCGCTCGCGGAACAATTCGTGGGTTACCAGGTGTATTTTTAAAAATTTAGAAACGCATAAATAGAGAATTTTTAAGCGTTTAAATTACTGTCTTTTAAAATTTTATATCGAGTTTAGGGATTTAAACATTTTTGGTTATTAAATTCATGGAGTATGTTGTTATCAAATTCTTCAAATTTCCAAATTTCTAAATTGCGACCTGTCCAGATTTATCGAATTTGTCATTGTTGTGTGAGACGCTACGAATCTACATTTAGAATAAATACTTGCTTAGGGTAATATGTAAGTACCTAGTAAAATTTGAATTGAAATCACTTTAGTCACAGGTAACAGTAACATATAATATCATTATATGAAATGTATAAATGAATTTATGTCAATTACCATGTATCCTGTAACATACAGCAGGATCATCGAAACCTATAAATTTTTAATGTCTGAACGTATGGATGTAATTCATAATCGACGTGTGAAAATTTCCTGTGCGAGATGTGACTATGTATGGACGGTATTAGGTACACTTCCTGTACTTTCATCGAGTATTACCGCAACAAGTCCCGTCAAGCAATCTAGTTTACCAAGACCCCGTAACTATCGACAACTATTTAATCGCGCAACGTACGATGACGGGGTAGAAATGTTCGGTCGAAGAAGAAGAATGTCGGTAGTGGCTGGTCCAAGTAATGGTGCTCGACAGGACGTAGGTTAGCGGGAGAGCAATAGATCGACGGCACTTTCGTCGCTAGCAACCTGGGGGACACGATTATTGCCTCCGCAGGATCCCCAACTACTTCCACCCCCGTGAGGTTCCTCGAGGCCACGAGATTTCCCTCCGATTCACCCCCGTTCCTTCCCCTTTCTCTTGCTTCTTGTCGTTGTAGTAGTTCAGGCTTCGGTCGAGCTTACCCAACTTGGTCGCCGGCGACCCGCGTTCCCGTCATTGCCAACCAAGTTTATGGCCCAGACCGACGCCCATAAACTGTACAAATGGTAAATCTACCGTAAGATCATCCCAGCCGAAAATGATGTATCGTAGGTTCCGCGAGACGTACACACGAGAAATCGGTGAACCTACCGGGCTTGACCCTCTTTCTCTCTTTACGTTACCTATCATCCAGAGAATCGACGAATGTCTGCGACTTGTTCGCGTACTTCTAGGTCTTACTTTCAACTACTCTTTCAATAGCTTCACTACGAGGATCTTTCTTTTGGGACATCTTTTGATGGTGATGGTGCTTTTGAGGTTTTTGGAGCTAAAGTAAATTGTTTTGGGTCGTTTCAAATTTTAGAGAAGCTTACTGTTGCTATTCTTTTGTGGAGATTATGTTTTGTATCGGGAGAAGGGAAGAGGTTTTACCCTCTTTAATCTGATTTCGACTCTGCTTCTCACAAGCATGATGATGATTTTGAAGTTATGTTCAGACTATTTCAAACATTACATTAAATATCTTTAACAATAATTCTATTCTTTTATTTCATGGAGATTGTATTTCAAGAAAAGGATTAGAAGAGCCTCTGCAACAAAGACAGTCTCACTTAACCCCCATATATTTTATACAATTTTTTTTATCGTATCTTCAACAAGCATCAAAATCAAAGTTTAATAAAACAGAAACAACTGAACTATGAATATCCCTTCTTCATTTCTTCCCATAAAAGTAGGAAAAAAAAGGGATAGGTAGGGACATGAATAACAATGCAAGTTTTTCTGAAGATCATCCTCAATATTAATTAGGTTCCATATTTTTTGTATAATGTAAAAGTAGTGTAATGTATGTTGGAGATTATATACAACGAAGGATGCGAACCTCGAACACGCATTTAGTCGAGGTGTCGTTGACAAAAATCCTTTGAAACGTGTACGAAACGCTTCGCGGAGCATGAAGCACAGAGAAGGGATCAATGTACACAACGATTGGTCGCGGGAATATAGACTGCAGCTTTTAGGAGCTTATCCTTGTTACACCGTGGTATCGTTGTGTAATACTGTCTTAACCGAGGAGAGCTATTGTGATCTTATTTCCGGCCAGCTCGGTCTAGCGAGCTAACATCTTCAGCTTCGATCCTCCAACGACTCTTACCATGCTTTACGTGCGCTTACGGTATACACCTTTTGCCCAATCAAATTTTCTATTGTACGAAATACTTGGTGCTCACGGGCACTAATATTTTCATGTAATAATTTTTTTAATTTTTATAAGCCTAGATTTCTGATTCTGCAAAATTTATAACTTATGCGGGTAGTTTCTAGAGATGGAAATTCTTAATTTTTTAAATTTACAATTTTCAATCTCTCAGATTTCAAGTTTCTCAAATTTTTAATTTCCAAGGTTTATAAATTTCCAAGTTCTCAAACTCCCAAAATTACCAATTTCTGAATTGTCAAATTTACAACTCCTCCATCTACAATTCTCAAATTTTTCAAATCTTCAATTTTCAACCCCTAAAATCTTCAAACTCCAAACTCCAAATCCCAACTCCTCAAATTCCCAAAACAAACTTTCTCAATTTAAAAAATACTTCTTGAACCCTAAGGAAAACGCAAAATGGACGACGATATTCGCGCCCTGGATCATTATTTCTCCGGGTAGGATCGTGGAACTGAACGCGTCCCGCTTTTGGAGGATTTAACTTGGCGAATACCCACACCTGTACTTTACCTGCAGCTCGAGTGTGATCAACTGTACGTAATGGGACAACCCTTACTAAATCCGGCATTGTAAGAAATCGGTCGGAGTTAATAATAGCGTTCGGCTTTCAGCTTTGTGCCGAGCCGGCGCATATTGTGCGCCAGCGATCCCAACTCGTGTGGGATTCGAGCGGATTCATCGAACAGTGCCCTCTTCTACTCGCCGAGAGGATCCGCGAACAGGATGTTGCATTCGCCTTTCACGCCCAACGAGACAGCATCCGGGGAAGTGATGCAAGAAAATTTCCCGAAACGCTTTACAATTTTATACGATCAATTTGAAGTATACGATTCGAGTAAAAAATGAAGTAAATGCACCCTTTAGCTATTTCTTCGATTTTGTTATAAATTGTAGGTGAAGGGATTTGTTGGACAAAACCTTTGGACATTTGAGTGAGAGGTATTTTATTTATTTGTTCAAGCATTATTTTCGAGTTAATTTTATTGATATGTAGTCTGAATGAATTAGATCTTCGATAGATTGTTATTGAAATATAAAAATATAAAAATTTCAATTAGTGAAAAGATAATACATTTTTGATACATTTATACATGTGAATAATCAATCGCAGCCATATTGTTTTTAACATGATTTCATTCTAAATGATTTCGCACTATTCCTACTGAGATGAAATCTCTAACATACTCCCTACCTCAACTACTTTATATCTTGTGTTTGCAATTAAGCTTAGAGCATAGCCTTACTAACTAATCTTTCTAGTATATTGTATACCTAGTATATAACATAGGTGAAACATAGTTTCGCGGGTCCGAGTGGTATCATGATGCAGTCCTTGAGCATATATGTTGTCGAGACGCGAGGGCAGAAAAAGCCCGAGGAGTATCGACACGAAATGGAAGCGAAGGCACGAGCGGGAAACTCGTCGGTGGTGGCGTAGAACCGGCAGGCAGCATCTGGTGCCACCCTTCCCTTCGTTTCCTCTTTCCTTACTCGCGACTCCCTCTCTTTCTTCCGTGTCGTTTTTATCCCTGTCCCGTGCACGTTCGGTCTCCGTCCATCTCCCGTCTCGTTTCGCAGCCCGTCCCTCTTTCTCCGACGTTCACCCTGTCCTCACTCCCGTTCAGGCCGCTGCCGTTGTCCCGACGTTACTTCCGTGACGATGAGCTTCAATACGCGCCGATAGTCGCGGCGGGAAACCAACGAGCCTACCCAAAGTCGTCCATGGTTTCCACGCATCCAACCCAACCCAAACCCAGCCTAGCTGAACCTGGGACGCGACCAATACGTACACGAACTCGAGCGAGCATCCCGGCCACATCCACGGGCCTATATACACCTATACGTGTATATATATACACGTACATACGTACATACGTACATATATACGTGTGTATAGGTATAAACACGCGGAACAGGGAGAGAGAGGAGGGAGTCGAGCGGGGTGGTTGCGCGGGCGCAACCATCCGCTCCTCGCCTCTCCTCTGAAATAATAATAGAAGAATGAAAATGAAAGAAAAGGAAAAAGTAATAATCTCGGGGATCTTTTAAAATCCATCGAAGCAGACGAAGCCGCCGGATTGTGTTGTGTGTTAGGGCAATCTCACCACCGTGCCGCGCCACGTCGTGCCTCGTGGTATCCTTCCCTTGCGGTAGCTCATCGTCTCTCCCGCCTCTTTTCTTCTTTCATCTTTTTCCTTTTTACCTCTATTCGCTCATTCTCCTTTCAGACTGACTCTCGTTTACGTGCTAGCATAACGCACGCCCCTGTGAAAGAAGCCAACATCGACGTGCACCGGAGATACGATGTTGCCCGATTTCGAACCGGGGATCTCTACCCACCTGACAATACGTATTGGACCGACAGTGTAACCATGCTTTATCTCTTTCTTGCCTTTCTGTCCATCTGCCATTGCCTCTATCGTCTCGTTCATATGCTTCCGGTAGCTTGAACCGACTTTTGTTCGGATCGTTTTGGGTGAATTTAGTGTACGAATGATTAGGCGAAACTTTGAATAATTCAGCGTTTATGGCATTGGCGACGTTAGCAAATATTAATATATTAAATGTTGTGGAAGTAATGGCATCTCTAGTGTTGATATTGTGACATAATCTCGTTAGATCGACACCTTTATGTGGACCTATGCATATTATCGACGCTCACACGTCATTGTAGAGAATCCATAATCATTGTCACTAAAGTTACCTTTTCTAATTTTCACTTTCTTCGATATCTCTAGATATTCGTATACTATTGTGTCATCGTCAAACAATATCGAACCCGGAAAACTAATATGTATGTATATCGAGCGGTATCTGCATAACGCGTTAACACTATTTCTACTTATTTCATTGATCCATCGTCCCCGACCTCGGACCACAACTGGCGCATCAAATCGCGTTTCCTGATCAAATTTTCTGCCGTCCGAAGGATTCGCGTGGTCCGGTCACCAGGACCCGGTGAATTCCGTCAGCGAGAAACGCTGACCCGTTTCGTTTCGCTCCTTCGCCGCGCAGTCGACCAACCGGCTCGGCAAATTGGCTTGAATGGAGGCTTCCAGCTCTTTAGGACGCGAGCCCCGGATTCGCGGATGCCACGCATTTGACGCATTAACACGGTCGGAACGGTGAAAAGGGGGCTCGATGTTCAGCGGAAAACGGGGATGCCAGAGAATTCGGGGCCGGTTGACAGCAGCCAGATACGAGGGAATAAGACAGAGAGGCAGCCAGACGAGGACCGATCGCGCGATAGAGAGGAACGGAACGGGATAGAGAGGACCGTTAGAGAGCACAGGACAGAGAGAAACAGAGCGAGAGAGACGTAGTGACTGGGTTTCGTTTCGGGGTGAGTCGGGGGGAGGCACAGGATTTCACGGGAGGCTGATCACGAATGGACGCGTCTCCCGCAGCTCTGCCGCTGACAGCCAGGAATTGGAATTGCATCGGCGTCGCTCGATAGCCAACCATCCCGCCAGTCAGCCAGTCAGGCAGCCAAACGGCCTAACATACCGTGCCTGCCTGCCTGTTTCTATGCCTGCGTAGGTACCTGTTTGCCTGTGTATTCTCCTGCCTCTACCTGACTCTCGACAATGATCGCCCGTACCGTGTCTGTCTACGTGCGAACCGAATCTACTGCCTCTCAGAATCCTCGAGTGATCCCCTTCCACGTATCTGCGACGCGAGAGATCCATTCTAGACGGATAGATAGACGGACCAGGTGCCAATCCTACGTCCCATGAGCATACGTGTACAGTCTATTGCAAATTTCATCTACTGTGACAAATTAGGTCGAGCTCGTCCAATTTTTTGATCTTTCACGATTCGAAAATTTTTGATGGGTGAGTATTTGCAAATGGATCTGAAAGCTTTGGTGCTTGGAGACTTCGAGATTCGAAGTGGTGCAGCTATGGGAATTTAGGAATGTGCTGATCTTGGACTTAGCTTGCAGCGAATTCCAATATGGATATAGAGACTTGTGCATGTAATGATTTGGAAGTCTAAGAATCTGAGATCATTCAGATTTGAAGACTATCATCTAGGATTTTACAAATGCGGGAAAATAGAGGTGTACAAAATTTGAAACTCCCATGTCTCAAAGTTGCCAAATTCTAGACTTCCAAATTTTCGAACCCGAAATGAAGCTTCCATAACCAAAAACCATTTCTGGCGAATCACTGACCAAATCTAGCTGTCGCTGCTCCATAATACCGTAACAGCGTTATAAAACAACGTTTAGTGTGCCATAATAAAAATAGCTCGATCCACATCGAGCGGTGCATAATCAAGTTCCATTTATCAGCGACAGATATTAGCAGCCGCGATATTGCAGTTCGCGTTTCGGGCCGCCATAAAGGCGGCTCTATTTACCAACGGCAAATCGTCGAAAAGGATCATGGCCCGTTTGTCGTCGGCTCCCTGGGAACTCGTTATTTGGGTTATCGAATAGATGTAGATGTGTGTACGGTAACGGCGAACGGTGAACAGCGAACGAACGAATGGTAGGCAGATACGTTACGAGCACGTATAACCCGGATTGATGCCGGTTGCACGTTGGAACTCCGCGGAAAAACCGGATGCCCGGCTGCTCGTCCAGTATTGTCAGACTCGTGATTTTGAGGGGATTGGATTTTTTGATTTAAAGGACGCCATCGATACCCCACGATCCCCGATCGACTGCCGATTCCCGCCGCCTCGTTTCGGTATGCCATTCGCGTGCACGTTCGAATTTACCGCTTAAAAACAGACGTTATCTCGCGATTACGTTCCCCGGCATGGAAAATCTCTAACAATTGCCGTGACGCGCCTTTTTTTCGTCTTTTCTCAACATTATATCGATTTTCTACTTTTTGAACGTCGATTCCTTTCGTTGGACAAATTCGTACATAACCTCACATTTTGCAATTGGACGTATTTTTTAAATAGTCAGAATTGTAGAGACAGTGTAGGATTAAGACAGAAGATGGAAATATTTGTTTTGGTATTATTTTGTTTGTAAAGAGGAGTTGGTAAATTTGTAAAAAGATATGTGCAAAATGATATTTGTAAAAAATATCTCCTGAGTGATTCATATTCAGATAAGACAATAATCCTGTGCTTGTCAACTTAATTCTTCTTTACTGTGTGAAAGAACATACTCATAAACTAATACATATAATTTTTATTTTATTTATGTACTTGACAATTAATATTCCTCTTATAACATCAAGTCAAAATAATTTTATATTACTTCTCAATTTGTTGCCAGTTACTAAAGAGCTGCACCCCAAAGTCCTCCATTAAATCCCAACAATGTAACTATTTATTATAATTTATTCATAAATTGTCAAACCTGAATGATTTAATACAGGACTCGCATCCGTAATGGCTACTTAACGACCCCTTACGATCATTCGATACGTTAAATCCTTGCAGACAAAAGTCCCCGTGAAAGAAATAATTATGTCCATGTGGAAGGGTGCTACGGTCTTCAGATTCCTTCGGCGGGACCCCCGAAAGTATCCATTGATATTAAAAATATAGGCAACCTAGTGGAAAGGAAGGACGGCGTTGAACGCCGCGAAGGGACAATAAATGCAAATGCGACAAAATAGAAAGGCAAGGAAGGTGGTAAATGCGGTAACGAGCGTGAGGTTATAGTCGCCGGCGAAGAAAAGGGACCCATGGGACAGGGGGTGCGTGTCCTCGCCCTAACAAGGACCCCCGTTGCGCGTGGAAGTGGCCACGTTTCAGCCGCGCTAAACTTAAACCCCCCCAGGCACCCGGGACCTCCCATAGAACACCCTCTCCGCAACCCCTTTCACCGCGAACCCCATTTCTCTGTTGGCCATATCCAACCTAGAAAACCCCGCTTTCGCCTCCATACTAATAACGGTGATAGCACGCGGCCGATCCCACGCGACGCGATAGAACGCGAATGGGGTGAAACGGCCTGTTTCGACCCGGTGTCGCTGTTTTCTCCACTAACACTTCCGTGCAACTACACTGCGAGTATACATGTATTTTTGAAAGATATTCTTTTATGTTTGATAATTTATACATTTTCTAGTTTGACTGTTGCTGAGGTTCTTTAAATTTAATCATTTTCAAGTTTACGAATCTCCTAGGCGCCAAAATTTCTAGGGCCTCCAATAACTACACCTTCATATCTTCAGATCCCAAAATTCCAAACTTCCCAAATCCCAAAGTTTCCACCCTCAGATTCTAAAATTTCAAGCTTCCCATATCCCAAAGTTTCCACCTCCTCAGATCCCAAAATTCCAAGCTTCCCAAATCCCAAAGTTTCCACCCTCTCAGCTCCTAAAACTCCAAATTTCCCAAATCCCAAAGCTTCCACCTCCTCAGATCCCAAAATTCCAAATCTCCCAAATCATAAAGTTTCCACTTCCTCAGCTCCCAAAATTCCAAATCTCCCAAATCCCAAAGTTTCCACCCCCTCAGATCCTAAAATTCCAAGCTTCCCAAATTCCAAAGCTTCCACCTCCTCAGATCCCAAAATTCCAAATCTCCCAAATCCCAAAGTTTCCACCCCCTCAGATCCCAAAATTCCAAGCTTCCGAAATCCCAAAGTCTCCACCCCCTCAGATCCCAAAATTCCAAACTTCCCAAATCATAAAGTTTCCATTTCCTCAGCTCCCAAAATTCCAAATATCCCAAATCCCAAAGTTTCCACCCCCTCAGATCCCAAAATTCCAAGCTTCCCATATCCCAAAGTTTCCACCTCCTCAGATCTCAAAATTCCAAACTTCCCAAATTCCAAAGCTTCCACCTCCTCAGATCCCAAAATTCCAAATCTCCCAAATCATAAAGTTTCCACCTCCTCAGATCCCAAAATTCCGAATCTCCCAAATCCCAAAGTTTCCACCCTCTCAGCTCCCAAAATTCCGAGCTTCCCAAATCCCAAAGTTTCCACCTCCTCAGCTTCCAAAACTCCAAACTTCCCAAATCCCAAAGTGATTCTCCCTCAAAAAGAAATTCTCCTCAGATCGCAATCTCCCCAAATTCCACGACAATATATTTGATCACACACGTGTTACACCACGCAGAATCCAAGATATTTTTCGAGAAATCATGCTTATAGGGGATGAAAGGCACGTGCGGCTAAACAGCCGTGACCATTCGCATATAACTTCCAACTTCCTTTCTCACCCCTTTTTTACGACACCTTCTGATGACTTATGTTCATAGACAGCGTCGTTCCGCGGCATAATCGTAGCCCCGATGAAATGATCGTCCCTTTTTCGCGTAATAGCCACGGTCGTCGACGACGACGAAACTACCGACGATCATCGAGGGGTTGCCTTACAAAAGGGACCACTTAATTTTCGCGAGCACAATGCGGATGTGACCCTTTTCCGCAAACGATGTTCTACTTGGGGTGAGCCCGATCGTTACGAAGCAATAAAGTTCGGTAATGAGCGTGTTTTGAAACTAAAAACGAGAAGACTGCGCGAAGGAGTCTTAAGGGTAGAAGGGGTTGCTTTGGGGGAGAATCACTTTGGCTACTTGACCTGTAGGAGATCAACTTTGAAGATGAATTAGTCAACCAAGTTACTTCGAAGTGGACTCTGAATGTGGTTAAGATAGGGTTGATTATATTTAGTGGATTAGCTTTTAGTTATATGATGTTTTTGTAGTTTTTTACACTTGTATAATTAAGTTCAAAATTTTTTTACTAGCTTGAAATTTATTTAAGAAATTTTTTATAAAAATGTGTTCATACATTTCTATTTTTTTTAATGAAGTAGGTT